>NC_041382.1:447440864-447513557 GCF_002162155.2 Triticum dicoccoides
GGATGAACAGGACCCCGTGGTGTGGTGGAGCGCTGGATGAACAGTAGACGGTGGAGGGGTGCCTGTGGAGGGGTGGATGAACAGGACCCCGTGGTGTGGAGGGTAGGATGAATAGTAGACGGTGGAGGGGTGCCCGTGGAGGGGTGGTTGAACAGGACCCCATGGTGTGGAGGGCTAGATGAACAGTAGACGGTGGAGGGGTGGTTGAACAGTAGCCGGTGGAGTAGCGCGCGGTGGAGGCTGGATGAACAGGAGCCCGTGGAGGCTGGAGGAGGTCGACAGTGGATGAACAATAGCTCGTGGAGGCTGGAGGGGGTCGACGGTGGAGATGAACAGTATCCCGTGGAGTCCCGTTTTGCGGTACGCCACACCCCTCCCGATGAACAGGACCCTCGTTTCGACCGTAGCGCTCCAACACAAGTCCGTTTCATCCGTTTTGCGGTACGCCACACCCCTCCCGATCAACAGGACCCCCGTTTCGACCGTAGGAGGTCCGTTTCCTCCGTTTTGCGGTACGCCACACCCCTCCCGATCAACATGACCCCTGTTCTGACCATAGGAGGTCTGTTTCCTCCGTTGTGCGGTACGCCACGCCTTGTTTCCATTGCCTCTTTCGTCCAAGCCCTCCCGATGAACATGACCACGCATTCCGTTGCCTCCCCATGAACACGACGATGACGCTATTTCTCCGTTCCGACCCAGCCATGTACACGAGCCCTCTCCGTACGTATGCGCGAGTAGGCGTTCGAGACCCCGCCCATATGTACACATACGTGGCCGTATTTTCTTTCTTGCACCCTAGCCGCCTCTACTACAACACGTGCGCGCCTCTACATCCACCAGTATATATGTACGTACACGTTCGCGACCAGAATGACAACGCTACGTACGCTTCGACTAGGTGGGTCCTGACTGTCAGGCACTTCCTTGCTTGCGAAGATGTAGCTGGTGGGTCCCAGCAATCAGGGGGGCGAAATACGGTGGCCTGTCCGATGGGTCCCCGCTGTCAGGTGGAGGAATAATTATTTTGCACGTAATAAGGAGGCACTTCCTTGCTGCGGCCGTGGACCCAGCTGTCAGCCTTTCCACGTACAGTCCACGTCCGATGGAAGTCGTTCCTTAACCACGTTGACCACGCCGCGCCGAGAGCACCAGGGCAGTGGACGATGGTGAGGCCTAGGAAGGGGACGACAGGGAGCCAGGGAACCCGCGGCAGTGGAAGCCCCCGCGCGTGCGGAGAGGAGTACGAGGGTTCACTGGTTCGGCTGTGGTGTGAGGCTGCCGTCGCCGCAGGGCCTGGCCAATGATGGGAATAGTAGGGGGCGGTGAGGCCTCTGCGGCAGCACAGTCGGCCACGGGAGGCAGGAGCATGCGGCACGACCGGCGCTGCTTTGGGCGGCTGGAGCAAGAAGACCAGAGGTTGAAGAAGCACTATGGCCGTTGGATGGATATCGTACGGTCACTGGAGCTAGAATCTTTCATATTGATTAAGTTGACAAAGCCCTTCGTCCCCGTCAACTTAGTAGGCAAACAAGTCAGCCTCCCAGCAAGGTGGGTCCCAGCTAGCCGGGGGAGTATTCATTTTTTTGTGCGTAATAAGGAGGCACTTCCGGTGGGTCTGAGCTGACAGCGGGGGGAATGTTTTTTTCGCGAAATACGATGGCCCGTCCGGTGGGTCCCAGCAGTCAGGGGGAAACTATTTTTTTCGCAAAATGCTGGTGGCCCGTCCAGTGGGTCCCTGCTGTCAGGTGGAGGAATAATTATTTTTCGCGTAATAAGGAGGCACTTCCTTGCAGCTGCCATGGACCCAGCTGTCAGCCTCTCCACGTACAGTATTCTTCTGATGGAATTCGGTCATTGACCACATTGACCACGGCGCGCCGACAACACCACGGCGGTGGACGACGGTGAGGCCTAGGAAGGGGACGACGCAGAGCCGGGGAAGACACGGCAGTGGATGCCCACGCGCAGAGGAGTACGAGGGTTCACTGGTTTGGCTGCGCTGCCGTCGCCGTAGAATAACAGGGGGTGTGGGTGAGTGGAGTGGAGGGATGGCCTGGCCAGCAGTGGGAGTAGTATGGGGGCGGTGAGGCCTCCGCGGTAGCACAGCCGGCCACGGGAGGGAGGAGCAGGTGGCACGACCGGCGCTGGTTTGGGCGGCTGGTGCAAGAAGACCAGATGTTGAAGAAGCACCATGGTCGTTGGATGGACATCGTACGGTCAGTCGAGCTAGAATCATGCATATTAACTAAGTTGACAAAGCCCTTCGTCCCCGTCAACTTAGTAGGCCCACTATACTGGGTCCCAGCTAGCGGGGGGAGTATTCATTTTTTTGTGCGTAATAAGGAGGCACTTCCTTGCGTGCGAAGATATAGCTGGTGGATCCGAGCTGTCAGCGGCGGTAACATTTTTTTCGCGAAATACAGAGGCCGTTTCGGTGGGTCCCAGATGTCAGGTGGAGGAAATCATTATTTTGCGCGTAATAAGGAGGCATTTCCTTGCGTGCGGCCGTGGACCTAGCTATCAGCCTCTCCATGTACAGTCCACTTCAGATGCGTGTCGGTCGTTGACCACGCTGACCACGCCACGCCGAGAGCACCAGTGCGGTGGACGACGGCGAGGCCTAGGAAGGGAACAACACGGAGGCAGGGAAGACTCGGCCATTGTTTTTGTTTCCCACGTGGAGGGGAGTACGACTGTACGAGGGTTTACTGGTTCGTCTGCCGTCACCGGAGAATAACAACAGGTGTGGGTGAGTAGAGGGATGGCTAGGCCAGCGATGGGAGTACGGTGGGGCGGTGAGGCCCGCGCGGCAGCACAGCCGGCCTCGGGAAGGAGGGAGTAGGCAGTCCCGCCGGTGCTTGTTTGAGCGGCTGGACCAGGAAGAGCAGAGATTGAAGAAGCACGACGACCGTTGGATGGACATCCAACAATATACAAGCCATCTGTGGAAAGCCTCAAATCTGTGGAAAACAGCATACAACCCATCTGCCATTATTTCAAATAATTTACAGCCCATTTGCTAATTCTTACGGGTTTTTTGGAGCCCATATTCTTTATGTTAGCATTACAGCCCATATTGTGGCCACGGTTAAAAAATTATACGAAAATTTGCATATGTCGGTGCGGTCTGAACTGTTTTTAATCCCGAAATTTTGAGTCACATTCAGACTGATTTTAAAAATAAATGTATATCAATATAAAATCCAATAAATTGTCCACGCATAAAAATCAATGCAATTTAAAATCTCGAAATGAAAAAAAGATATTTGAAAATAATTGCCGGTTTGATGTGTTTTAAAAATGTACAGCCCATTTCTCATTACTGATAGGCCACTCTCCTCGTCTTGAAAGATTTGCAGCCCAACAGGCCTGATAAAGCGATTTACTTGACAAATCACAAAGAAACCGGGCTAGCCATTTTTAGAAAGAAAAATAAACTACTGGGCTGCTCTGTGGTAAACAAAAAAGAAAAGGCTGTCTAGACAGGCCAGAGTGTCCCGCACAACCCAGTTGACACCCTGCTTCCGTCTCAAAAACAAATTAGATAAATGCCACTCCAATTATGGCGATTCATAAAAATGCCACCGCAATTTCCAAACTTTGAAAAATGCCACTGCAATTTTTGCAAACTTTGAAAAACGCCACTGCAGTTTGTAAACTTTGAAAAACGCCACTCCAGACTTCGAAAAATGCCACTAGAAATGGCATGAAATGGCATTTTTCAAAGTTTGCAAATTGCAGTGGCATTTCTCGGATACACCAGATTTGGAGTGGCATTTATCAAATTAACCCAAAACAAAAATAACTGGGCGAGCTGCTGGGTCCCTGGTGTCAGCCGCTCGTTGTGCAATTCTCTCGTTTATTGACTACGTTGACAATGGCATGGGACCCAGATGTCAGAAATCCACTAGGAGGAGCCATTTTTTATTGGCTTGAAATAAGGAGGCACTTGCTTGTGTACTGCTATGACCTTGGCGGGTCCCTGCTGTCATCCTCTCCATGTACAATCATCTCCTGATTGTGTACGCGTCAACTTGCTAGGCCCATAAGTCAGCCTCTAAACCGTGGAGGACAAATACAACCCATTTAAAAAAATAACAGCCCATTCCATACGTTCAAATGGAAAGTTCAACATTCAGACCAAAGTAACAGGTCTGATCCACATATAGAGTACTGAACTTCCACGTTGACAACCATCATAGCCAAGTGAACTATCTACTCCCACTAACACTCTAGTAGCGTACAAGTACTAACTTACTCTTAGCTAACTAGACGATGCCGACCGCCATCTGCTCTCCATGCTAAACGCGGGCACCGGCGTCCTCCGCCTCGCCTCGGACTTGCCAGAGGTGCGATAGGGCGCGTTGCTCGCGCGCGTTGGCCCTTTCCATGCTGGCGTGGTCCACCGAAGCTTCGGCTTCCTAGCAGGAAACCCACTTGACGAGCTGGTAGTAAAAATCGGCGTCGCAAACGCGTGCGTGCCCGACAGCCTCCAGGGCTATTTGCCGGGCGCCGGCCTCCACGTAGTCGGCCCAGTTGCGGGTGCTTTGCTCACGACTCAGAGCGTCGGTGCGCTGCTGCTCCATGTCCCGCTGGCGGCGCAAATCGGCGAGACGCTGCTCCTCCGCCATGCGGTCGCGCTCCAACAACTCCTCGATCTCCGCATTGCCATCTAAAGACAGATAGAATGCCTCCTCCCTCCGTCTGCCTTCCAGTGAAAACCCGAACACTAGTTCCGGCAGTGACCGCCTCCGGCGTCGCCTACCGCGAAAGGGCGGGGGCATGGCAGACGTGGCAAGCGACGTCGGGCCGGTGGGGGCCTATGAGGATATGGCGAGTTGGGTCACGGTGGCACCTGAGAAGGCCGGGAAACAATACTTATAGGCGGAAGGTAGCGTGACGGTCATCGGAATTCAATGCATAATGGCTTAGCGCGCCAGCTTGCCGTGGAAAACTAGAGAAACTAATATTATGACTGTGCCGTCCCGTCCCGTTTGGGTCGCATGCCGGCATGGTGGTCAAACGAGTGCACTCGAATCATCTCCCTCCTTGTCAATAATAATTCCACGGATTTAAAGCGTATCTTTTTTCGCACCAGTTAGCTGCCTTAATTACGGCCGGCTGCATGCAGGCACTCAGAATCGCTCGCAGGCAGTATGCGAAGCAGCATGTAGCCACTTAAATCGCTGGAATGAATTAGGCTTAAACTTCGGCATGCCGAGGGCACGCATGCAGCCACTTAAATCACTGGAATTTATTAGGCTTAAACTTCTGCATGCCATTAATTATTGCCATGCCTTGGTCTTGCTTCTTTGCTCACAGGACTAATAAACCCGGACGGAGGGAGTACCTTGGTTAGTGAGAGGTTTGAATTAAGCCCTGCAAACAGGAAACGAGGTATTAGTACGTGCGTGGTCCGCTATTTATTCGTGTAGGATCGAGTAGGTCATTTCTTGAATTGAGCCCTGCAAACCGGAAAGGAGGTAGTACGTGCGTGATCCGCTATTTATCCGTGTAGGATCAATAGTGTAGCTTGTCAATTTCTTCAGAGGTAGGCATTTTTATCTGTGTAGGATCGATACTTTAGCTTGTCAGTTTCTTCATAGGTAGGCATTTTTATTCAAAAAATTGCCACTTCGCATCTTGCGTCGCAAATAAAACTGCCAAGAGCGCATTTGTAGGCTAGCTAGTGATCGATCAGTAACTTGTAAACACTGAGCGAACAAAAATAAATAACTGTTAATGCATCTCAATGATTCACAGATCATATAGAAATATGTAGCTCCAAAAGCAAAGATCAGCCACTTTCGGATCTTGCATCGCAACTAAAACTAACTAGTACGATTCCCATACATAAGATCAACATGTTAATGCATCTCAATGACTCACAGATCATATACAAATATGTAGCTCCAAAAGCAAAGATCTAGAAAAAACATATGTTCTTCCTACTAACATGGATGCTTCTCTTGGCCAACATTCAGTACAGACTGAAATACAAATTTGTTTGTGAAGACTACAATTCCTCTTGCAAACGTAAGTGGTTTCACCAACAGCTAGAACCATGAGAATGAACCAGACATGATGGAGGAACATCCACTGCAATATGATTTGGTCTTCTCTCGATCACACGACGAGACTATTTTTGGAATACAAACTTTAACTTAGGCAAAATGATGCCCATTGTATAATCAGACCAAAGCAATGAAGCACCTAGTGTTGGCCAATAAATAGTACAGTACTACTTTTCTGCAGTCCATGAAGTGACTATCCAATCTTTCTGTGTCTATTTTCAAATGGCACTGCATGCAATGACTATACTATCTCTTGTGCAGTTCAACCAAAATTGTGGGCACTTTGTTGGTTTGCCAAATAGCAACAGGCAGACATCTCTGTCTGCACAAATATCAAGCAGCTAGTAAACATATACCACACCTTGTATTTTCGGTTTAAACATGTCTCTTCCGCTTAGCATCTGTCATGTTCTGCACTGGACAATCTGATATAGTTATGTTTTGCCCTGGACAATTTCATACTAAATTGATTTGCTGGTTCAGAGCAGAAATATAGTGCCTATTCTTCATCATAACAAGGATATCCATGTTCGCAGTGATGGAAGAGGTGAAATCGATACAAACGAAATTGAGCATCCAATCATTGAATCATGTCCTGCACCTCCAATGTAGGTCCACCCTGCCAATAAATTCACATGCAAACCACTAGTATTACTATCTAATGACAGTACAAAAAGAGTAGCAAGATAGTAGCAAACCATGTACCTTCGTAATGAACAGCTGATAGTGCCACCAATTGGATATAAAGGTTGGGAAAAAACATGCTCCTAATGTTGAACCAGTTGGACTTTTTGTGCAGTTCCACTAAAATCGAGCATCCCTGTTTGCATAGATATTCAAAGTGTGATTACTCTAAAAGTGGCACTAGTTGAAGCATAGGCTCACAAATATAAGCATTCCAATTTCTTAATGGGAAAAGGTAGCAAGACTGTTTCTAACCACCTGTTTGAAGGAATAAATAAAGCAACAACGGCTGATGTGAGGAAGGCATACATAGTTTTTTCTGGAAAAGTGAGCCATTCCTGACCTTTCCTCTTCTTTTAAGCAAATTTTGTGCAGTTCTACTAAAATAAAATACCATCACCGCCTTGAAAATTCAGTGACACTGTACAAAAGGAAATGACTTAACATTACATCATGATGTCAGGTATGTAGTCGACAGGCATTAGAGACAAACATACAGACCTCCTCAAGAGAACAGCCGGAGGAAGAGGTGCCCACTCTTGACCTTTCCTCTTGTCTTCATAATCGTCTGTGCAGTTTAACCAAAATAAAATGACATCAGCGCCTTGGCATTTTGGTGACACTGTACAAAAAAATTAACTTATCTCATGAAAGTGAGGTATGTAATCTATAAGCATTAACAGTGCAAAAATCTGACGGGAGTAACAAGTTTCATAGTTGGTATACTGGCTGTGCAACAGCATTAGAATGCCTTATAGCTGAAAAATCTTTAATACATCCACAATCAACAGCTAACCCTGAAATAATCCAGTGACATTAAATGGCACTGCTTAAATTTATGGGTGGCATTAGACTGAGAGCGGCATTAGTTAAATGTGGCATCACTTTAGCAGTAGCATTGCTTGACTTGACTGCTTGCGTTATACTAACAACAAAAAAGTGGCAATAAGAGCATGGGAGGCACCGGTATGATGTACCTCCATGGACGCAGAGTGGTGAGGGAGGTATGGTTGCCCAGAGCAACAAATATCCAGGCAGCATATGTGGATTACCGTCCCATTTTTGTTCTCTTTAGCCACCTTTTTCCTATGCGAGGACAACAAACCGATCGACCTGGTCATTCTGTGTTGCGTTGTCATGCCTTTCTACCCTTCTTCAACCAAGAGACATGAGACTCGTTCCTTAGCTACTGATTTTCCCCTTTTCAACCTAGATGCGGGTTCGATGCCTACTCTCTTGGACAGTACAGTCTCCCTTCCTTTCCTTATTCAACCCAGACATGGATTAGTCTGCATGAAGTAGGGTTTCCTTTAATAGTGCAAATTATGGTTTTCGTCTGCGTGGCCAGCAGAGTAGAGGATAGCAAATTGGGAAGATGGTGGAGTGGAAAAAGATCCACATGCAACAACGTAGCAGATGGGGCAATAGAACAAGGTTATGGCTCGAAAAGAGGTAGCATACCTGAGGGTCGGCAGGAAGTGGCTTCACTCGTGGTCGTCGTCCTCCACACACACTACGGCAACGAGCTTGGGGACGGAGGCCATCCCGCGCGGGCGCTAGGTCTGAGAGGACGGCCTTGTCGTCAGTGCGTGACCTCGCTCGCCGACGACGAGTGCGTCAACGCTGCACGTCCTTTTCTTCCCCGACAGGTCTGTGACCACCGGTGAGGAGGGAGAGAGGGGCCATCTTTTTTAGATCTGGAGAGAGGGTGGTAGTGTGAGAAGCAAGTTGGCAGCCCTTAGCAAGAAAGCGCTGAAGCTCCAGCCTATATATATCTTTTTTATACTACTAGTACTGGAGGCGGGGTAGTGGTAGAGTAGTTTATATTTTCTCTGCGTACAGTACCAGTTAGTCGTGCTTCAAAACTGATCGGCACGCCATTTAAAAAATAAAGGTCGATAACTAATGCGGCAGCTCGGGCCAACACGGCCAGATCGCATTTTGCACGAGAAATTACACACCATGTTTCGTTGACATGTGGTCCCGTTCCAACATATCAGTGAGACGACTGCGAGTAGCAGGAGTATTTCCGAACGGATGTGTAGGCCGGGGCGCCTCTTCGTGAAACGTGGCAAACTCACAACCGTCCACCGACTCTTCGCCTTTCCCTCTCGATTTGGAACTGTTGTCACACGCTCTTCCTCTCCCTCCTCCATTTTCCTTCAGCCCTTCACCCTTTCTTCTACCATTGTTCAATCATCTTCTCCATGGAGGGAACAAGCCGGAAATGACCTCGTTATTCTTGCCCCGATCTGGAAGATGACATGGTGGAGGAACTCATTGATCGGTGCGACGTCATCACCTCGGCTAGCATGGCAGGTTCGTTCCAGCCCATTCTCGACTCAACTAATAACATCATTGCAAGGAACCCAAGGGTCAAGGAGCGGTTTGATCTCCCCTATCTTCTTCACCGTGACCCTGCTCGCTGGTGAGCGGACGACGGAGACCTCGCCTTGTGCAAGTTGATGCCGCTTGATAATGATATGTGTGATGTCAAGATGCCATCGCTTAAGGGTAAGTCCTGGGCTGGCACAAATGGATATTGGGTTGCTTATATTGGGTACAATTGCGAGTGGGAACTTGTGAATGTGTACACTCGTCAGTGGATTCCACTTCCAAAAATCTCCGAGTTCCCTGAGGTTGAGCACACAGATGATCTACGTACGTTCAAATAAGATCATGGTGACTGTCGTGTACTGAAGATAGCAATTTGTCGAGTTCCCAACCGCTCTTGGAATTACAAAAACTATGATGTTGTTGCTATCTTCGACAAGCTAGTTGCTGTCCTTCGTGGTTCGACTGGATGGATATTACTCAAAAATCAGTTTCTATACACAGATGTGTACTGTGATGCAATTGAATACAAGGATCTTGTGTTTGCTGCCACCTCTCGTGGCACTGTTTTTGCATGGGATCCTCGTTTTTCGGTACGTTTGTCTTCCACCGTAATTATAATTGTTTCATCCACATGCATGCGGCTTAGCAACTTTCCCTTTACTAATTAACCTTCTTCTTGTGTTTCCAAGGTCCTGTGGACATCCCACCACCTATACTTGAAGATTTTTATAACCAAGGGGGAGATGACGATGGTGATGATCACAAGCATGAGGACGAGCAGCGCTGATATACTCTGTTGCGCCTGGCAACTAATTCTGTTGGATCACCTCTTCTTGTGTGTATACAGCCCACTGATGATGTTACTGCCAAGGAAGCAGGTGTAGTCTCCCATGGTCGCACTCTTCGTTCCTATTCCAACACCCGTTGCATGGTATTCAGGATGGATACTAGTGTGCTAGCGCCAACTCCTTCTCCTTGGCACATAATTGATAGTCTTGGAGAAAACTCACTCTTCCTTGGACAAAACTATCCGGTGATGGTGAAAGGCGATCCAACCGCAGTTGACAAATTTATGAGAAGCAACTGTGTCTATACCTCGGACATTTGCGTGGTTCCCTACCCTGGTACTGATATAGTAGGCCGCTTCAGCCTGGATGATCAGTCCTGCATTGGTCTCCAGATCGACAATGCATGGCCCGTCCCAGAGAATCACTTGTGGTTCAAAGCAAGCGTTTCCAACACCGAGGAATGGTTGAGTTGAAGTTCATTTCATTGCTTGTTATTTGTTGTGTGGTGAAAACTTTAGTATTTATAATGTATCCTCGTTGTCGATGTGGGTTGATGATCTGTTGTTCTATGTAATAAAATGATATGCCTGTGATAAACTTACTAAATTTATGAATGGATTTCGAGTCGCTTCTCTGAGTGAGTGGTGCGACGAGGCAAAAAAATATTTTCCGAATACATAATTGTACGTGCATTGCAACAGGTTATCGGATGAGGCCAATCAACAATAGTAGTACACTATTTGTACTAGCTTCACATGCTTCGCGCGTCGGGCGGGTGTTTTTACTATAGCCATATGTTAATGTGTTCGTTGTACGTAACCAGCACCTCGAATCCTCGATATACTAGTAGTATAGTATATAGTAGGAGTAAGTAGTAGGAGTAGTAGGGTGGCATGGGCCAGAACAAGCATTCACGTCCAGGAGTACGGCACACGCCACCACCACGACATCCATCTGACACCATATTATTTCTTGGAGTCCGTGCGAGAGCAATCTCTTCAACCTCGTCGTTTCTCTAACTTCAGCCATCGCGCGGCGGGCGAGATGGGGGTTTGCCGATAGTCGGTTTCCTTAACTGCGGTCCACTTGTAAGGCGAACTCCAACGCACAACCCCAAACGGACCTCCATTTTGCACGAACTCCAACGATAATATTGACTACTCCTGTAGTAAGTTGGATTAGTGCCTTCTCGATGCATTCATTGTTGATCTGCGGAGGCTCGATCTTGCGTGCTTCTTTCTTCTTCGAGTGTAAAGAAGTAGACGTTGCTTCCTCGCATCTAGTCTCATGTCTAGCCTCTATTCTATACTAGCTAAAAGTGATAGAACATCTACTAAATTGCGCTCTATCAATATATGGATGTACTCTTCTTCCCAATACAAAAACTTGCATCCATTCTACTCCCTCCGTTGCACAATACTACATGCCTTCTATTTGTCAAAATATATATGTATCTAGACATGTCTTTGTATATAGGTACATCCATTTTTGGACAAATGGAAGTCAAGTATTTTGGAACGGAGGGAGTATACAATAAATTTTTTAAGTTAGCACAACTAGTCTAATCTGAGAGCAGAACCGAAGATTTGGTCGGGTTCTTCCTCCTTTTGCCGACACGTGGGACATCCACCATCCAGGTCGTGTCATGAAAGAAAATAGAGCAGTAGTTGAAGCCACGAGATGTGCATCTTGGATTAAATTGTAAATAGAATCTTACTACTCTTGAGTAACTCCAAAAGAGGCCACCGAAGATCTTTATTGGATTTGTTTTTCATCACCAGCACGTCGAGGTGAAAGATGTGCAGGTTTAGTGGGTCCTCTTGAATTTTCACTGACATGTGGGGCTGCATGTGAGCAAAAAGACGATGGGCTCCGCGTGTCCGCTGGCTGGCTGAGAAGAGAGATAGAGGATGGCTGAGCACGGACTGCAGGAAATTTGTTCTACGTACCTCGATATAGGCTCGATATAGTGGGGTGGCATGGGCCATAACTAGCATTCACGTCTAGCAGTATGGCACATGCCACCCACGCGAGTCCCATCCGACACCAATTTTCTTGGAGTCCGTGCTACAACCATCTCTTCTCCCTCCTGTCCTCTTTTCTCAGCCATCGCGCGGTGGGTGGGGTGGGGGTTTGCCGATAGTCGGTTTGCTCAACTGCGGTCCTACTTGTAAGTGAAAATGCAACACCGCACGCATTCCCGCTTGAGCGGCGTGCCGGACCAACCGTGTGGGGGTGCGACGCGAACACGGAAGGCTTTTCCTTTTGAACTCGTAACTTGTAAAATTTGGTTCTGCTCCATGGCGCGACCGATAGATAGAAAATAACGATTTTGCCTAGAGTAATGAGAAGTTTGCTTCTGGTGCCGTTCATGCATGGAGTACATACGGAAATTATGAAGTTGATGCGAAAGGTAAGATAATTACTGTAGTATCATATACTACTACATGGATTTGACGGAAGGATAAAAATACATACGGATCCATCAACGTTCAACGACATCCTCACGCCCTAGTGCACCGGGTCACCAACCGACGTGTGAGGAGCAGTGGCGTTGGCGGCGAGCTCAACGTGCTTCTAAACAGTGCCGTCCAAGGTTGCCCTGTGCTCCAAGAAGGCCAGCGTCCTATCGTCCTCCTCTTGCATGTACTAGTCCTTGTGGATGATTTGCGCATAGACGTGGGTGATTATGTCGATGGTGTCTTGCTGCGCCAGGCGCTACGCAGCGAGCGCGACCTCGAGGTGGACATTTTCCGGCGCGACGACGGGCAGTCGCAGGGCCACCAGTGCGTCAAAGAGGTTGTTACCATAGTGGCCATTGAGGGTGGCGGGTATCGCAGAGCCTGGGCGCGTCGGCTGGAAGCTTACGTCAAAGTCGTCCGCAAGCTTCTTGACGACAGTGAACTTGTCTAGGAAACCGACGAGGACCTCGTCGAACAAGGATGCGAAGCTGTCGTCCAAGCGGCCCCTCGCCCTGGCGGCCTCAAGCAATACTACTTGCCGGGCCGCAGGCCGGCGTCGTGGACCATCTGGCACAGCGAGCTGATGCTCGCGCTCATCGCCTCCATGGGTCTAGTGTAGCTTCTAGTCAACTGATCTTGCGATTCGAGTGATCACTCAGCCCTTGGTTAGCGTGCGTAGGATTTCGTACTACTCCTCGGCCCTCTACTGCACCTGCCTTTGGTTGTATGATAGGTGGGCTAGCCACCCCCTGGGGCCACGTGTCAATCACCCAAAGGCAGTTGCCGTAAGTCAATGAAGCTGCGTCCCCCTCCGTGCCGGTCCAGTATAGTCATCTCACCGGACCTCTAGTTGGGGCCAAACGAGAGAAGTTTGATGTTTACTGGTTTATTGGTCCCCTTTGCATTTTGCACCAAGTTTTGATCTTTGATTTAACTAATAAAATGTTAATGCATGTAAACAAAAATGTTGTGTAAGTCACCTTACGAAAACCAAATAATCCCAAAATACTTAGGCACGGTGCATTAACTCCCTCCTTGTTTCTTATTTCGTGACATATCAACCAATGAGAGATGTGGTCCATGCATGCTTTCAATGACTTGAGACTAGTACCAAACATGACATGTAGTGTTTAGTTCATTGCATGTAATCCTATTACAGTACTCTAGTTAGCAAAAAAACATTAAGTTCTCTCGCCGATAGGAATAAAACACCATGTATTTATTTACAGAGGGAGTAGTACATTTTTGGTGACATGCATTACTAGATATTGCTAGTCAATACTAAAATCCAGATGGACGTGGAAGTACTCCTAAATCCAGACGGTGGTGCTACTAGTACTAGTAGTAGTACTACCAATGTAGTAGTAGGAGTACTAGCACTGTACTACCCGTTGGTCAAATTATTATGTGCTGCTCCTCACAGTGAAGTGACAAGACCCTGCGCCGGAGATGACACCTGAGTATAGGCGCCGTGTTCGGCATACCATAATCAGCCTCACCGTCGGCAGTCACTATCATCATGGCTGTAGAGCTAGCCTGCTTACAACTAGCCCTATTCGACATAGTTTCCCGTGCGTAGATGCCCGTGCATTGCACGGAACACCAAGATTGGGGGTGGATGGCTCCGGCAGCGGCCATCGCGCCAGATTTTTCCACGGCCTTCTACTCCTAGATGTGGTGGGGAGGAGATGAGGCTGATTGTGAGAGACAAGGAGTTGTTTGTAAATAGGGAACAAGTGCGGGCATCGTTTTGCAAAAATGGAGAAGCTTGGTTTGTATGCGTCAGATCTAGATCCGACGACTATTGGTGAAAGATGGGAGGCACAACATCATCACCAACTCAGGACCTGTTTGATTCGTAGGATTTTGAAAACGCAGGAATAGGACACGGCAATATTACAAGTTTCAAACTGATATTACAAATGTTAGGAGTAATGCTGCACCTATGAAGAGGGAATTACTAGGAAGTTTACGTAAGAACTTTCGTTACTTTAGGTGGATGCAGCATTATCGTACAAACTAAAATCCACCGCCCTGACAAGTCACTAATGGGCAAATAAGTTTTCGAGTCTCTGGCCACTTGATGTTTCAAAAACAAATTCAGCTTCTGTGGAGACATTGTCATTTAGGCTTAGACGTTTGCGGTGATCAGCACGCCATTCATTGTTGCGCCAGAGAACGCCAAACCTCATTACCTTGAGCACACTTGCCTCCAGAACAAAGAACCTGGCCAATTTAATCTCAGATGTGCTGCCTCGGTAGTCGATCAAATCAATTTCTGTAAGATGGAGATCAAGGCATTCGATGAGATTGTTATAGTGCAGCACATTTTTCACTTTCGGGTCTTTTTTATCTGCAAAAGAACAGAACATATTAGAGCAGCTGGCTGCATAAGATTGTCGTGTCATCAAGAGGTACCAATATCATTCACTCATAAGATAGGGTTGGGTGGCTAGTGATATTTTTTCACTCTCTCTCTCTCTCTCACTCTCTCTCTCTCTTTCTCTGTTTCCTCTCATTTAACTAGGAGCACGTGAAGAGCTTGGGCATTTGTTGCCTTCCACTATGTGGCCGATGCCATATTTCGCAAAAGTATGCCACATAATACGCATCGATGTCAAATCAAAAGATTTTGGCACCGCCCTCGCGATGTGAAAGAGTTGGCACCGCTGTGCACACAGACCCATATGTATAAACAAATCAATCAAACCAACTACACCAGCCTCTCACTCTCCCAAACAAGTGTTTTTTATTGCCTCAGTCCTCTCTCTCCCATGCAGTGTTTTTTCATTGCGTGAGTTAATTTGGCACCGGAGCAAAGTAGGTGATCTAGATTGGGACACCAGGTGAGCAATGGAGGGGCATCGATGCCAAATGCATCACAAGTGAATTTAGCACATGTTTTGGCCTACATAGCCCACTTTTGTAATACTACCTCGTATTTAGTATAAAATTTTGACCATAGATTTACCTAAGAAAATGCCAATGCATGTCACTAAAAATTACACCATTTGAAATTATGTTCAAATACGAATCCAACGATATAGTTCTTAGTGACATGCATTAACATTTTGTCAGTTAAATCTATGGTCAAATTTTGATACTACAAAATTGGAAGAGTAAACCAGGACAGAGGTGGTACTTGCTCTTAGGGTAACCATAAGTTACTTTCCACTATGACTAGCCTAGGCTACTATAGTAGTACAGCATAAAAATGATGCAGGTGATCACGTGAGAAAAAAATACTAAAAACACTTCTTTCGGTGCAGTGCGTAGATGCAGTTTTGAACACTACACTTGTCATTGTAATTTGGGAAAATTACGAAAAAAATTGAGCAACGTTGTGATTACCGTTTACTTATAGGAAAGAAGTTTCACCTTGATGAGTAGCTTCTCCGTGCACAGAAAGCATGTAAGGAATCCAACAACTTGATCTCGATTGGGGCCGATAGATTATAGTGCTAAGATCTTCACTGTGCGCATGGACTGGGTCAAGCTTGTGGGAATCATTTTCTGGAAGACGGTCGTAAATACATCAAGAATAAATTTAAAAATGTGAATTTCAAGAAGACGGAGAAGAAGGTGAGTGATGTACCTGAACGATTATGGATCCAATAAAGAGTTCGGAGAATTTGGCAGACGAGTACACCAACGCTGTCAATTTCGGCGCGGCAATGACCCTGATTTTTGTTGGACCTTCTAGATCCGATACAAGCAAACTCTCAAGGAAAGGCGCATTCTCAATGACCATAACGTGGAACAGCTGGAGTGATCTCTTCCCAATTGATGTCTGGTTGCGGGGCCAGCAAGACACATAAATCCATCAGAGATTCGTCGAGGCGATGTGGAGGCTAATGAACCCATGGATCTGCTCAAGACGAAGGCACTCAAGCACAGTACAGCTGTGGAGCAGGTGCTCTATAGCCTTCTTCGAGATGACAACGTCGAAGAGGTCGAGCTGCTTGAGTTGAGGGAGAAGAAGAGCGTGCGCGACATTAATCTAGGGAAGATAGCAGGAGCTGAAGTTAGCACGGCGCAGCGTTGGCATGAGGCGAAGCGCGGACGGCGGCACAGAGCGACATCGTCCAGCTTCAAAGCTGAGCTCCTCGAGCTGATCTAGGGCGGGGGATAAGAACCACTCGTTGAACTTAGGTTGGACCTTGTAGTTGGTACTGAACATGCGGATGTCAAGGCGTTTGGCTAGCCCAGGGTGCGATGAAAGGATCTTGGAGACTGCGGCCATGCGTTTGCAATCCCCATCGCAAAGGCAGCTGTCGAGGGTGAGGTTGAGGGGGATGCAGCGCCAGAGGGGGCGCCATCGCCGAGAGAGCAGGGCGGTCCGCACGGCAGATTTGGTGGGGAGGAGGCCGATGATGACGAGCAGCGTGTTGTCAGGGAGGCTGCTGATGAAGTCCAGGCTCGCCGGATGCGGTTTTGGCTCGAGCCGCCTCCGCTTGTTGGCTGCCTTGCCGTCCATCTCAACCGGCAGCGACGCCGGTGTACACGTGTGCTGGTGTGTGTTGTGTGCTGGGTGTGCGCGAGTGCGTCCTTCTGTGCATGCCGCCACGCAGTGGTGAATTGTGCGCGAGTGCGTCCTTCCTGCGCAAGAAGTTTGTTCTCAATGCGCCCTCAATTTACTAGCGTGCGGGGTGCTACCCCGAGTGGTTTCAACTTTGTTTACTTCACCGCGTGTCAGATGGGCCTTTAGTTTACTTATTTTCACCCACTGCCACATGGGCCAGCAACCGAAGATACAGAACACGAGCTGACAAGGCAGCATGTGGATTGGTTGACCGGTCAACTAAACAATATACAGAGCTATACGCTGACACAGTGAGCGTATAATCCGTCGGTATAGAGAGTTCGAGTGAGAGGGGAGGCCCATAAGAGATAGCAGAGAGAGAGAAAAAGCTACTCCCTCTGTTCGATAATGTAGTTCCAACATTTTTTTAAGTCAAACTTTTGAAACTTTGACCAAGTTTATAAAGAAATTACTTATATCTACAATACCAAAGATAAATGATAGTATGAAGTAAGTACATGTTGTGATGAATCTAATGATCGTTCCAGATGTAAATGTTTTTCTCCACATATACCTGGTCAAACTTTTTTGAGGTTTGACTTTTCAAAACATCCATATGCTTATGGACGTGACAGAGTCCCTAACAAGAGAGAGAAAGAGAGAGAGTGAAAAAAGTGTGTGTGCGTGTGTGAAAGAGACATGGACAACACACGATAAAAGTAGAGAAAAAGCGTACGTGTCTTATGCAAACATATCACACATGCATCTTCGACAAAGGAGGCAAGGTGAGGAGATAGTGTGTGGTTGTTTGGAACCGAGAGAGCAAGACCCCTAGCACGTGGCCAAGAGGGGTCTGACAAACAAGGGAGAGAGGTCGAGAGAGACGTACAGAGAAAATGCAGACATGGGGAGGAGAGAGTGTATGTTTGCCATAGAGAGATCCCCTGGAGATCGTGATGGGACTACATGGGTGGGAGATCGAGTGACAAGGTGTGTGCGCGATAGAAGATGCCTAGAGAGATATTGAGGTAGACGTATGGATGGAAGGAGACAATACGTGTGTTCCTGATGGCTAGTAAGAGATAATCATACTTAGGATCAAGGGGGGCAGTGCTTGCGCCTATGATGGATTGAGGGATTATGGTACTTAGGGGGGTGCGTGTCACATGGAGAGAGAACAAGGGCGGAGAGTGTTGGATGGGTCTATATGTATAGCGCGAGCGAGACATGTGTATGTGTGAACCAGGGAGATATAAGGCTAGTTTGGCTTGCGTCCTGAGCATCTTTTGCCTGGCCTGGGGTTGTGGCTGGATTTCATGCACGCTTGTTTGGTTGCTACCCTGTGAAAAAGAAAGCCCACCTGGCCTGGGTTCCCTTGCACTTTAATTAGCCTGGCTGAACTCCAGACACTGCAAGTAGCCTGGCCCAGGCGACCGATTTCGAACGCCTGGCCCAGGCGACCGATTTCGAACGCCTGGCCGTGCCTGGTCGTGTGGCCACGAGGCTAACAGCAATATGGATGGATATTGTCATTAAATAATTGATGCATGGATTGATTGATGGGACGTTGATGCTTTGCCTGGCCCAGGCATGAACCAAACGCTTTAGCACCACACAAGCCTAGCCAGGCAGAAATATTTTACATCTCACATCCACACCAGGCAGTACCGGCCATCAAGGCATGAGGGTCAGGTCACGAACCAAACTGACCAATAAAGTTTGAGAGAGATTGAGGAGCCCCGATAAGGCTGAGTGGTGCGTCAGATAGCTGAGAGGGGGAAAGAGATATTCCATCCGCTCGATAATGCAGTGCATGTAAATTTTTTAGAAGTCAAACTTTGGAAACTTTGATCATGTTTACGAAAATGTTATTTATATCTACAATACCAAAGATACATCATACAAAACTACATCTCATGGTGAATCTAATGGTATATGTTTTCCGTACTAGATGTAATTCTTTTTCTCCACGTACATGGTCAAACTTTGTGATGTTTGACTTTTCAATAAATCTGTATGCTATGGACCGAGGAGAGTGCCTCAGTCGAGACAGATCAAGTGCGTGTGAAGGAGAATGAGTAAGTGTGCAAAAAGAGTATGCGTGTGAAAGAGAAAGTGACAACAAACGATAAATTAGAAAGAGAGAGTGTTTTTTCGTTTCTTATGCGAACATATCACGCATGCATCTCCGAGATGGAAAAGCGAGGCGAGGAGATACACGAAGATAGCTAGTGTGTGATTGTTTGCAATGGAGAGAGACACCCCTATAGCACATGTCCAATAGAGGTGTGGCCAACAAGGAACAAAGGTCGAGAGGGACACATGGATGGCATGGACGCATGGGGAGGGAGAGAGGGTGTGTTTGTGATAGAGAGATCCCGTCGAGATCGTGAGGGGACTATAGGGGTGGGATATCGACGGAGTGCGTGCACGATAGAAATATGCCCCGAGAGAAATCGAGATTGACAATGCACATGTTTGTGATGGAGACTAAGATTAGCTAGTCATATACATATAGGGGGGCTGCATGTGCCTACAATTGAGTGAGAGACCATCATACTTGGCTAGCTGGGCATGAGATTGTGTATGTGCGCATGTGAGATGGAGAGAGAACGAGGGGGAGAGATAGAGTTTTAGATGGGCCTATCGAGTGCGAGTGAGATATGCATGTGTATGTGTGACCCAGGTGGATGGAGAGTTTGAGAGAGGGGGAAGAGCTCCGAGACGACATAGTGGTGCGTGAGAGAGTTACAGGCAAAGAGCCAAGGAATCTATGTGCGTACGATGAGTGCACCCAAGATATCTAGCTTGGACTAGCTAGAGTATCATACATAGTGTGCGAGAGAGACCTACAGATGGTTTAGATATGCATGCGAACTAGAAAGACCCCCCCCCACACACACAAAGAGAGAGAGAGAGAGAGAGAGAGAGAGAGAGAGAGAGAGATGGAGAGAAAGGGAGAGGGACCAACAAGGTTTTTGTGTCGGATGCATTCGATAGAATTGAAGATTGTCGGCGAGAGAGAGAGAGAACAGGAGTCCAGGAGAGGGAGAGGTCGCATTTTATGCATCAAAGACTGATATAAACCATGTTTCGATATAAACTTGCATTCAAATATTTAAATTGGAGAACATGTTGTCTGCAATCCACACATGAACGGATATATGCGTATATCAAACAAGTTCTATAATTTGACTTTCAACATGTTCATGGAGTACTATAATACTGTACAACATGCTACTCGATTGAGGTGTTCAATTTTGGATTTAGTTCACTATTTTGACCTACTGAACGAGCTATTTCATTGAATCGAGATATTTCATTTTGGGTTTGATTCGCGTTTTTGAGTGGGTCAACTATTTGTCATATAGTAAATTGCTAGCAACGAGCATGTAAAAATACATTACTCCCGAGCATCATCTCTCCATCTAAAAAGAAGTGGCAAGCTAATATTTCAAAATTTGATCGGAATCGACTTGGTAAGGTAGACATGGATGCTCGTTCTCCCAAAATTTGAACGAACCGTTAAACATCCTCTCTGCTCGGTGGAATTCGCCCGAGCAAATAAATGGGAGACGCAAAATTACCGTCCTATGTGGGACACGCATCAATTGGCTTGTTGTACATCAAGGGTAGGTTCGTAACTTCATCCAAGCGCGCCTTATCCTCGGCCGAAATGACATGTGACGAATAATTCATAAACCATGGTCGGAAAACATGCTCTCCTCGCCCGAAATAGCTCGCTCCCACTATTTCGAAACACGCTCTCCTCGCCCGAAATCGCTCGTGCCCACTATAGTTCAAAACACGCGCTCCTCGCCCGAAATCGCTCCCGCCCACTATTTGGGGAGAAGCAAAGTTACTCTACTATCCCCAACCCTCAGTACACAGACCAAGCCGAGAAGCCTATAGGCAAGGGTAGAACTGTAACTCCCCCTCACATTTCAGACAAATGCGTCCGTAAGACATGGTTCCACTCCCCTCCCAATTCCCCCCCCCCGCCCGCACCCATTCATACCTCGTGGGTGCCAAATCACCTTCTCCCCGGGAATCTCCCTTCTCTCGAGCCGCGAAACCTCAGCCCCACCAACATGGCACGCCCCACCGCACCAATTTCACAGCCGCCCTCCTCCCTAATGCCGGAGACGCTGTCCATTTGCCGTCGTGCACTGGGCCGTGTTCCTCTTACTCCGTGCTGCTGGTGCTGCCTCGACGACGGCCGCATGAACCGTACTGGAGCCGATTCACCCCCGCTATTGTTCACAGCGCCGGAGCGGCTCCAACTTCGGATCCGTCCAGAGTCCTGGCGCTGCTTCGGCGTAGTCGTCGACCGTCGCGACATCGCTCTTTCCCTGCCGCCGGTCGCCACCGCAACCGCGCCGGCCTCACCGACTCGGCAGCTGGACCTGCCTACTTCACCATGCCGCCAGATAGGTCGCACCCTCAACTCAAATCACTTTATTTAGGCGTTAGTTGTCTGAATTTTTATTCTGGGCCAATCGATTTGCAAAGGGAAGCAGCACCCCTCGAGGCGGCGGAGCTCCTAGGCTGCCGGTTGGCTGGTGTCTAACGTAAGGGTGCGGTGCCGCAAGTTCGCCGCAAAAGCAGCGCTTAGATGGCTATCTTTTAGAGTTGCGTGGGTTGAAGGCACTGCCGCCGCCAGATCTGGATGATGGGGAGTCTTTGTGGATTGGCCCGGGGGTGGCGTAACCACGGCAGTGCGGTGGGGCGGGGAGCGGGCTTTTGGCCGGGGCCACGGCTGGCGGAGGGAGGCTGCTCTACCGTTGGTCGCTGGCTCTTCGGGGAAGATTCCGAACAGTGTCAGCCGGGAGGCAGAAGACGGCCAGCCATCCGGCATAGATCGGACAATACCAAGATAAAATACAATCATGTGACCCCAATTTAGTCTTCAGTCAACAGTCGTGTGACCACTCTCGTACCTTGCTGTTGATCTCTTAGTGTATTTCTTCAGATCAAAGAGATATGTCGTTTTTAACATTATGCGTTATCTGCATCTTCAGACACACCGTCTTCCGACTCACCGCAACTGCTCCAACAAGGGAAGCATACACCAGAAGGGAGCTATAGTCCCCACTCAATAGTTCCCTACATCGAATGCGCGTGCCCGACATGCACAACCACAACAACTGCAGGGCCATCAACAAGTCAGCACATGATGCTCACTCCTATGGATGGCAGCCCGATAGGTTGTACCCTCATCTTACTTGTGTGCAACATTTATGGCTTTGTTATTCATCTAAGCATGGAAAATAGATCATCACATTTCACTGTATATTCATGCTGATCCCATACGGGTCTTGTTCAGGAGTTAACGTTGTTCCATAGTTCAGCTAAGATACTTGTTCTTTAGGTAACACTGTTCAATAGTGTAGGATCAAAAGTATGTCTAGAGGGGGGGGGGTGATTAGACTACTTGACCAAATAAAAATCTAGCTTTTTCCCAATTTTAGTTCTTGGCAGATTTTAGCTATCTTAGCACAAGTCAAGCAATCTCCACACAATTCAAGCAAGCATGCAAAAGAGTATATGAGCAGCGGAAAGTAAAGCATGCAACTTGCAAGAATGTAAAGGGAAGGGTTTGGAGGATTCAAACGCAATTGGAGACATGAATGTTTTTGTCGTGGTTCTGATAGGTGGTGCTATCGTACATCCACGTTGATGGAGACTTCAACCCACAGAGGGTAACAGTTGCGCGAGTCCACGGAGGGCTCCCTCCACGAAGGGTCCACGAAGAAGCAACCTTGTCTATTCCATCACGGCCGTCGCCCACGAAGGACTTGCCTCACTAGTGGTAGATCTTCATGAAGTAGGCGATCTCCTTGCCCTTACAAACTCCTTGGTTCAACTCCACAATCTTGTCGGAGGCTCCCAAGTGACACCTTGCCAATCTAGGAGACACCACTCTCCAAGAAGTAACAAATGGTGTGTTGATGATGAACTCCTTGCTCTTGTGCTTCAAATGATAGTCTCCCCAACACTCAACTCTCTCTCACAGGATTTGGATTTGGTGGAAAGAAGATTTGAGTGGAAAGCAACTTGGGGAAGGCTAGAGATCAAGATTCATATGGTTGGAATGGAATATCTTGACCTCAACACAAGTGTAGGTGGTTCTCTCTCAGAAAATGTGTATTGGAAGTGTAGGTGTGTTCTGATGGCTTTCTCCATGAATGAAGAGTGGGTGGAGGGGTATATATAGCCTCCACACAAAATCTAACCATTACACACAATTTGCCAAACTCGGTGGGACCGAATGGTTAAACTCGGTCGGACCGATTCAGCAAACCTAGTGACCGTTAGGATTTTCGGTGGGACTGAGATGCAACTCGGTAGGACCGATATGGTTAGGGTTAGGGCATAACGTAATCTCGGTGTGACCGATTACACAAACTCGGTGGGACCGATTTTGGTAATAAGCTAACCATAGAGTTGGTCAGGTAAACTCGGTGGGACCGATTCGTTCATCTCGGTGAGACCGAAATGTTACAAAAGGGAAACAGAGAGTTTACATTGCAATCTCGGTGGGACCGATCGCTCATATCCGTAAGACCAAAATGTTACAAAGGGAAACAGAGAGATTACAATCCCATCTCGGTGAGACCGAGATCCCTATCGGTGAGACCGATTTGCCTAGGGTTTGTGGCAGAGGCTATGACATTTGAAACTCGATGGCGCCGGATAGAAAGAATCGGTGGGGCCGAGTTTGACTTTTGGTTTAGGTCATATGTGGATGTGGGAAGGTAGTTGAGGATTTTGGAGCATATCACTAAGCATTTTGAGAAAGCAAGCCATTAAGCAACACCTCATCCCTCCTTGATAGTATTGGCTTTTCCTATAGACTCAATGTGATCTTGGATCACTAAAATATAAAATGTAGAGTCTTGAGCTTCAAGCTTGAGCCAAACTTTTTGTCCTTAGAATTTTGAGGGATCCACTTTCCTCATCCATGCCATGCCATTCATTGAGCTTTTCCTGAAATATTAATCTTGGAATAATGTTAGCTCAATGATCTATATGTTGTTAGGAATTACCAAAACCACCCAGGGATAGTTGCACTTTCAATCTCCTCCTTTTTGGTAATTGATGACAACATATAGATCAAAGCTTCGACAAATGATAATAACAGTGAAAGATATTGTCGCTTTGAGAAGTATGTGAAAAGCAAGAGCTCTCCCTAAATTTTTGCATATCTTAAGATTTGCTTTGGACTGCAAATGCACAATGAGTTAGGATCATGGGTTACTCTTCCATGTCACATACATCTTGGTGGAGCGCTCAAAATAATAAAGATTGAATACATGCACTCATCACCAAGCAAAGTGAATGATCATATAAGGATAAGTAAGATAATATCATCTAGCAAGCATAAGTGTAGCTTATGATCACCCACATGATCATCAATGTCTCACATATAATAGCATAGTATCTCAAGCAATCAAAAGACAAACAAAGTTCAACCATCAAAGCAAGAGAGAATAAAAAGCAACACTCTCTCTCGAAGCCTATGATCTATACATGTTTCTCCCCCTTTGGAAACAAGTTACCAAAAAGTTCATAGAAAATGCATAGCACTAAAACGTCTCTCAAGCTTGGTATTCAGTTGGTGGTGTCCGGATAACTCCAAGAACGAAGGCTTCAGTCGAACTAGATGGAGCTGCTGGGGTAGGTGCTAGAGCTGGTGGCACTGAAGCTGTAGCTGGTGCAGATGAAGTGGGTCTAGTGTCTGGTACTGGTACTGCAGTTGATCTCTGAGCTCGAGGCACTCTAGCAAATGCATCAGTGGTTGTTCTGCCCTTCCTCTCCTGCATGTTATCCTATAGCTGCTCCACAACAGACTAGATCTCAGTTACCTTCACATCCATGTCATAGAACTTCTGCTCCATGATTCTTTCCAAGCTCTCCTGGTTTCGAGTCAGGATGGCCAGTCCTTTCTCTATCCTTAGAGTGGATGCCAAGTAGCCAAGCTGATATTGCTTGCTTTTTAGAAGATACTGAGATGCCTCCTCCCCCGTTGGCATTTTTGCAGCTTTTTCTGTTTTTGCCTTCTCTCTCTTGGCTTGTGCTTGTACTGAGGGTGGTTCATCTTCATCCATAATCACTTGGTTGTCCTCAAAATCTGGATAGATGATAAAGTGTTCCTTATCCAACAGATATTTTCCTGTGCCCATCTTTGAGTTAATCAACTCCTGAATTTGTGGGGCATATCCACAACTTCTCTTTTGGTCTGCTGCTGTCCTCTTGATAGTCTCAACCATGAGGCTCATGACCTTGAATTTCTATGGCGCATCAAATATGTGTAGCAAATTAATTGCATGCCCTCTGATCATGTTGTGGTCACCTGACTTGGGCAAAAGAGTGTGCCTGAGGATCCAGTTGATCGTTGGCAGTCCTGACAGAAGAAAATGGACTGGCCCAAACTTGAAAGTCTCAAGAGCTTTGTCTGGGATCTCCTTGTAGATCTGTGACATAGAATTGTGATCCATCTTTTTCTTGGCATAAACATCCAAGTCCTCTTCACTCTCTTTTGGGGCATTGATCAGATTGGCCCATTCCTCAATAGTTGATTGGTATCTCGTTCCTTCAGACATCCAAACTATTCTGCCATCTGGATAGAAATGTGCTGTGGAGTAGAATTGTATAATGAGATCATCATTCCAGTTTGTGAGCTTCTGCCCAACAAAGTCTGCAACTCCACACGCACTGAAGCTGTCATACACTCTAGGATAGTGTTCTTCATTCTCCTTCATGTAGGTCCAGTCGAACCACCTCATATCACACACTATAGGTTTCTTGTCCAACAAAATTGTCTCATAGAAATCCTGTTGTTCCTTTGTGTGGAACCTGTAATCAACAGCAGTCCTTCTCCTGGTGGCATATGGATCTGACTCTCTCCATAGCCTCAACCCTGAGTCTCTCCTGATCTTCATGTTCTCAGCCACAGGATGAGCATCATTGTGGTCTGGAATCTTGGGTTTGAGCTTCCTCAGGACTTGTCCTTCATCATCTTCATCAGCAGCAACTTCAGGTACTGGGGCCTTGTTCTTCTCAGCAGCTGGTATACTCCTGGTATTCCTCTTAGGTGCACTCTTGGGCTTGGAGGCTGCTTTGGGTGCTTCTTTGGGCTTTGATGTTATAGCCCCTGACTTTATAGCATCACCCATTAGCTTTTGTGCCTTGGGTGTTGGTGCAGCAACCTCTTCTTCCAATTCCTCTTCAGAAACTCTCATGATTGAGGATCTCCCAAGCACTCTAGCAGTGGTCTTTTTGATCCTCTCCTTCCTCTTCTTCCCTTCTGTAGCAGCCTCTTTGGGATCAGATCCCAAAGGGACTTGAGTAGATGCTCTGGCCTTAGACATTGGAATTCTCTTTGCAGGAACCTTTTACTTCATGCCTGGCTTGGTGGCAGCAGCAGTGCTATATTCCTTCTTAACCACTTTCTTCTTGGAAGTGGCCTCATCCCCAACTGCCACATAGTCTTCATCCTCAGATTCAGAGGTCTTCTTCTTTCTGGCCCTAGTGGCAGCTTTGGGTAAGTTGCTTGGGGTGCTCCTTCTACCATCATCTGAACTGCTAGAGGGACTAGTGCCCTTACTCAGGTGAACCTGCTCCTCTGACCTGTTCTGGCTGTCACTCTGATCAGACATATTGCAAACACTGACAACAGACCCTGTGAATAGATATAGATGAGATAGAGTGGATGAGCATCACAAAATGCAGAGGGCTTTGCAAAAGAATGAGTCAAACACTTAGTTTTAGTTTTCCACAGAAAGCATTTTGGATCAACCGATTTCTAAACTCGGTGATACCGAAGCAGCTGTTGGAACCTAAACTAGTGAACTCGGTCAGACCGAGTCACAGTTCGGTGGCACCGAGACTGCTAGGGTTTCACAAAGTCCTGAACTCAGTCACAACGATTTGCAATTCTCGGTCAGACCGAGAATTACATGTGCAATGGCCTGAGCCGAATCGGTGGTACCGAGTTCCACAACTCGGTGGGTCCGAGATGGTTTCGGCGGAAACCTAACCCTAAATTTTCAATTCAACTCTAATCTACGGAGTGTTTTGACTGGATAAGATCGTTTCAATCGTGGCAAGATTCATGGAAAACACAATGTGCTAGGAATCGGATTGAGGATAGCACAGTGATCAAGTTCATACCCTAGTTCGGCGATGAACTTGCTACGGCGGCAACGGCGGGGATGATTCCCGTTGACGGCGGCGGAGACCAGCGGCAGGAGGCGGCTGGCAACGAGGAAGACGATCCGGAGACCCTGGAGGCAGAGCGGGCTAAGCGCGGGTCGAGGAGGTTCAGAAAGTTTTCCAAAATTTGACCCATGGGTATATATAGCCCGACCCTGTCGGTGTGACCGAGTGGAACAACTCGGTGGCACCGAGATTCATAACTGTAATCAGTTACTGAAACTCGGTGTGACTGAAAGGTTCAAATCGGTTGCACCGAGATTGAAAACCTAGATCGACTTAGTGATCTCGGTATGACCGAAATGGATGAATCGGTCAGACCGAAACGCACAAAGAAGTTTTGGAAGTTTAAGTCTATGACGAATCGGGGACTCCGAGTGCTCCTCACACAGAGTGGTTCGAATCTGACTTGATCAAATTTTGTGATGTAGCATGAATAGAGTTTGAGATGAGAAAAGCATAGATAGCTAGAGAGGGTTCTTAGGCATTCTTGTCCATCCACTTGGCAAAAGAAAAGAAAACCAATCAATCAAAACAACAAGTGGATGTCCTCGAATGAGTAAAATATGCAATCAACATGCTAACACAATAAAATGGCAATTGAAATATGTAGCAAAGCATGCACAACCAATTCTAGCATCTATCAAACAATTTACGATGACTAGGTCATCTATATATGAGTATATTGACTTAGGAGTCAAATGAGAACATTTGATCATAGGTCATACTCATCGTTTAAGCACAAGTGGGGTTACCACTTTTACATAAAGCATTGTTGTGTTCACACCATTAGTGTTTCTTTAGCTCAATTATTAGAGTAAAGCTCCCCCTAGATGTGAGATCCCCCTTAAGAGGGATGAACTAACCTTGGGTTTTGTCGATGATGACTTCATGTAGATGTTGAAGATGTGGATGCTCAATGTTGATGTTGATCATTTGGAGCTATCCATTGGAGTGAGTTGCACTTTCAATACCTACACGGGTTAGTCCCACAAGGAACAAACAAGGATATCCATAGACATAAAGTGATGCACACACAAGATGATGTCTATGAAAGCTTTTAGGTTACCTTGTCCCTTGTCTTACCAACAAGAGGGTTTGTGACTCCTTGAACTAGTGTAAAATGTGGAAGTTGATTGCACTTGTTCTTGCCAAGATGATAAGAGTGAAGTATGTTGGTGGAGTCACCCTCAAGAACTCTCTAGTTCTTCTTCTTCAGGATCCACACCATCTTGATGGGAATCCTCGGCGTTGTAGTTGTACTTGATGAAGTGGAACTTGAAGTAGTCTTGGGAACCCACTTGACCAAGGCCTTAGGAGCTTCTTCAAATGCATCAATTTCCTCTTGAAGTTTGTCCTTGCCTTTTTGCTTGTGGTCTTGTGGTGGAAGATCATCTCGAGCTTGTGTCCCTTTGAAAGAAGTAGGATCATACTTCTCTTGTTGAGGAACAAACTTCGTCTTAGGGTATTGATCTTCTTCCCACTCAACTCCATTGATATTGAACTTTCGTTCAAAACCAACACCTTGATTCTTCCGGTGCCTTCCTTGCTTGCGTACAATTTCGTCGAATTGCTTACTTCCGGCAAGGCTCTTGTAAACACCTTTCTCTATAATTCCCTTCAATAAGCTATTTTCTTGCTCAAGTGTAACTTGTCTAAGAGAATCATTAGTGGAATCAAGAAAACTACTCGAAGCAACAATATTGGATTTAGCATGATTATTGTTACTACTAGAGGAAGAATCTTTCTTGTTCTTGTTACTAGACTTGACTTGAGGCATGTAAGTGGATAAGAGTAAACGCTTGGCAATGTAAGAAGAACTTTTCTTACGAAGATCATCATTGATTGCTTTTAAGAACTCATGCTCTTGCTCAAGGTTGAGCTTTTCAAAGCGTAATTTCTCATGAGTCCTTAAAAGTTCTCGATGATCTCCTAAGATAGTTTCATGAGCTAACTTAAGAGTGTTTAGTTCTTTAGTTAGAGACTCAATCTTCTCCTTATCATTGTCATTCGTTTTATCTGGATTACCATGATTAATTGACGTTTCATCACAGTATTCATCACTAGAGTTGTCAACAAGTAAATCATCATCACCTAACAAGTCATCTTCATCACTATTGAAATCAACATACTCGGGGTGTGATACCTTTGGGCCTTTAGCCATGAAGCATGTTCCAACTCCTTCATTTGGTGAGTCAAATTTGTCGTAGGAGTTGGTTTTCACAAGTGCTAGACCGGCAACACCTTCATCTTGAGTATATTCGGAGTCGGAGTGATAGCTTCTCTCGGAGTGGTTTTCAGAGTCGGAGCCGGATACCCATTCACCAACATGAGCTTGATGTCTTCGTTTTGTGTAGCTCCTTGATGACTTGTCCTTTATTTCCGAATCCTTGCTTCTCCATGAGGGTCTTCATTCATAACGATCATCTCTACTCCTTCTTTCTCTCGATGGTGATTCTTCTCTTCTACTTCTTCTCTTGGGAGAATCTTCTCTTCTCTTGTAGGGGGCCGTACACTCATTGGAATAGTGTCTGGGCCTTCCACAATTGTAGCAGTTTCGCTCTTGACTAGAAGATCTTTTGTCATTGTAGGACCTTGACTTGGAGCTTCTCTCTTTGCTTCTACTCTTGTAGAACTTGTTGAAGTTCTTCACCATTAAGCTCAATTCTTCATTGAAGGTTTATTTCTCACTCGATGATGTGGGGGCTTCACATGAGGCTTTGTAATCACCACTTGATTTGTTGTGAAGTTCCTCTTTATCCTTGAGTGACATCTCATGAGCAACAATTCTTCCGATGACTTCCGTTAGCTTGAGATCTTTGTAATTTGGCATCATTTGGATCAATGTGCACACATATCATATTTTCCATCCAAGGCTCTTAGGATCTTCTTGATGATGAATCTATCGGTCATCTCTTCACTCCCTAAGCCGGCAATCTCATTTGTGATAAGAGCAAGCCTAGAGTACATTTCAGCGACACCTTCACCATCCTTCATTTTGAACTTGTCAAGTTGACTTTGAAGCACATCCAATTTGGATTCCTTGACGGAGTCGGTACCTTCGTGCATATCAATCAAAGTATCCCAAATTTCCTTTGCATTCTCAAGACGGCTGATTTTGTTCAATTCTTCGGGGCACAATCTGTTGAAGAGGATATCACAAGCTTGAGCGTTGTATTGCAGCATTTTCAACTCTACCGCGGTGGCTTCACAGTTCGGTTCTTTCCCGTCAAAGAATTCACCTTGCAAGCCAATACACACAATAGCCCAAACGGCGGGGTTATGTCCAAGAATATGCATTTTCATCTTATGCTTCCAACTAGCAAAATTAGTGCCATCAAAGTAAGGACCTCTACGGTGATAATTTCCCTCGCTAGACGACATACTCTTCTAGGTTGTCAAACCAAGGCTATGACCGCCAAAAGCTATGGAAATCAAAGCAAATGGAGACCAAATAAAAATCTAGCATTTTCCCAATTTTAGTTCTTGGCAGATTTTAGCTATCTTAGCACAAGTCAAGCAATCTCCACACAATTCAAGCAAGCATGCAAAAGAGTATATGAGCAGCGGAAAGTAAAGCATGCAACTTGCAAGAATGTAAAGGGAAGGGTTTGGAGGATTCAAACGCAATTGGAGACATGAATGTTTTTGTCGTGGTTCTGATAGGTGGTGCTATCGTACATCCACGTTGATGGAGACTTCAACCCACAGAGGGTAACGGTTGCGCGAGTCCACGGAGGGCTCCCCCCATGAAGGGTCCACGAAGAAGCAACCTTGTCTATTCCATCACGGCCGTCGCCCACGAAGGACTTGCCTCACTAGCGGTAGATCTTCACGAAGTAGGCGATCTCCTTGCCCTTACAAACTCCTTGGTTCAACTCCACAATCTTGTCGGAGGCTCCCAAGTGACACCTTGCCAATCTAGGAGACACCACTCTCCAAGAAGTAACAAATGGTGTGTTGATGATGAACTCCTTGCTCTTGTGCTTCAAATGATAGTCTCCCCAACACTCAACTCTCTCTCACAGGATTTGGATTTGGTGGAAAGAAGATTTGAGTGGAAAGCAACTTGGGGAAGGCTAGAGATCAAGATTCATATGGTTGGAATGGAATATCTTGACCTCAACACAAGTGTAGGTGGTTCTCTCTCAGAAAATGTGTATTGGAAGTGTAGGTGTGTTCTGATGGCTTTCTCCACGAATGAAGAGTGGGTGGAGGGGTATATATAGCCTCCACACAAAATCTAACCGTTACACACAATTTGCCAAACTCGATGGGACCGAATGGTTAAACTCGGTCGGACCGATTCAGCAAACCTAGTGACCGTTAGGATTTTCGGTGGGACTGAGATGCAACTCGGTAGGACCGATATGGTTAGGGTTAGGGCATAATGTAATCTCGTGTGACCGATTACACAAACTCGGTGGGACCGATTTTGGTAATAAGCTAACCAGAGAGTTGGTCAGGTAAACTCGGTGGGACCGATTCGCTCATCTTGGTGAGACCGAAATGTTACAAAAGGGAAACAGAGAGTTTACATTGCAATCTCGGTGGGACCGATCGCTCATCTCCGTAAGACCGAAACGTTACGAAGGGAAACTGAGAGATTACAATCCCATCTTAGTGAGACCGAGATCCCTATCGGTGAGACCGATTTGCCTAGGGTTTTTGGCAGTGGCTATGACATTTGAAACTTGGTGGCGCCGGATAGAAAGAATCGGTGGGGCCGAGTTTGACTTTTGGTTTAGGTCATATGTGGATGTGGGAAGGTAGTTGAGGATTTTGGAGCATATCACTAAGCATTTTGAGCAAGCAAGCCATTAAGCAACACCTCATCCCTCCTTGATAGTATTGGCTTTTCCAATATACTCAATGTGATCTTGGATCACTAAAATATAAAATGCAGAGTCTTGAGCTTCAAGCTTGAGCCAAACTTTTTGTCCTTAGAATTTTGAGGGATCCACTTTCCTCATCCATGCCATGCCATTCATTGAGCTTTTCCTGAAATATTAATCTTGGAATAATGTTAGCTCAATGAGCTATATGTTGTTAGGAATTACCAAAACCACCCAGGGATAGTTGCACTTTCACATAGTTATCATCCATCAGCCAATGCTATCCCACAGGCTGGTGATTATAGTATTATACCACTTCTAGTATTTCCTATGTTGTTCTTTAATACTTTTGTGTGCCATCTAGTTAATCTCGAGTACAAACGATACATATTCTGTAGCTTTCATCTGTGTTCTCCCTTTAGTTTATGAGACCCTTTGCTGCTAGTTAACCCTAGTCCTACTATTTATGTCGTCTCCTACAGGCACTCATTACATAAATCTAACTACTAGTTGGCTTCCATGCATGTCAGATATAATTGTACACACTGATATATCCACAAGAACCTCATGGAGCAATGTAAAGGCCAATAAACTTGATGTCAATGATATCCAATATGATGGAACATGTAAAGGCAGTTCTTCAGAAGACTTGCTGAAAGATGATGAATCGTCTTCACCCCACAAGGTCCTTGCTCTAACTTGGCCTGTGATATGGGTACAACATGCATATAATGTCCTGGAGTGTATCTACTATGTTGCAATGCCATGTGCTTAGCATGCTGATCATGCATGTAAATATGTCATGCCTTCCTGTTTTACATTCCACTAGCATACAGTTTTACATTCAACTAGTGTTTTTTTGCTGTGTTTTCCTGTCGTATCCCTAGCTCTTACACCATACTCCCTCCGTCTGGATTACATGTTGCCGAAATGGATAAAAAAGGATTTATCTAGAACTGAAATACGCCTAGACCCATCCATTTTTTTCCGGATGGAGGGAATACATGTCAATATGTCATGCCTTTCTATTCTTCAGTACCTATTCCATCTCTTTGCTGCTGCATGTTTTATAATTAAAGCACCATTCTTCTATACAAGGCATGCAAGGGGAAGACGACTATGTTAGAATCTGAAGGGTTACAAACAAGGCCTTTGCAAAAGATCCAAATGCCAGGAGATAATAAACCAACTCTAGTTTTCATAGATACTTCTCCAGCACAGAGAAACCCAACTCCTACTGATAATAAGCAGATTCCAGTGGCCAAAGAACTAGTCCGCTCCAGTCCAGCAAAAATATGTCAACTCAATTCTAAGAAGTGTTTGCGTATCCTTGCATCATGAAATTTTATAGCATGCTGATCATATTTTCTACATGTTTCTTACGCATCTCTCTTTTAGAAAATAAGCTTAACAGATAGAAGATTTTCTGCAATGGTATCGTTTATGAGGAAAGATTCTTGCAGGAATTCTCTGTGCTCTAATGTAGATGTAAGTACCTGTTGTATATCACTATATTTTTACATCAGCATGTATTTCGTTAATCGGCGTGAATCCAAGCTTTATCTGATCTAAATTTAGTTGTAGCAAAATGTATGATTAAAGGCCACAATGTTGATTTTTGCCAGGAAAACTGCCTGGTAGTTTTGCATCCTGAGCTGCATGATTGTACTAACTCATATCAGTGGGTTTGAATACTTTGGTTCTGCAGTGGGTTTTTCAGTGTTTTTTTTACTGTGTTGTCCTGTTGTATCCCTAGCTCTTACATCATACTCCCTCCGTCCGGATTAAATGTCGTAGAAATGGATAAAACTGGATGTATCTAGAATTGAAATACGCCTAGACCCATCCATTTATTTCTGGATGGAGTGAATACATGTCAATATGTCATGCCTTTCTATTCTTCAGTACCTATTCCATCTCTGCTGTAGCATGTTTTATAACTGAATCACCATTATTCTATATAAGGCATGCAAGGGGAAGACGGCCATGTTAGAATCTGAAGGGTTACAAACCAGGTCTTTGCAAAAGATCCAAACGCTAGGAGATAATAAACCAACTCCATTTTTCATAGATACTGCTCCAGCACAGAGAAACCCAACTCCCGCTGATAATAAGCAGATTCCAATGGCCAAAGAACTAGTCCGCTCTAGTCCAGCAAAAGAATGTCAACTCCATCCTAAGAAGCGTGTGCGTATCCTCGCATCATGAAATTTTATAGCATTCTGATCATATTTTCTACATGTTTCTTACCCGTCTCTCTTTTAGAAAATAAGGTTAAACAATACAAGGCTTCCTCCATTGGGATCATATTTGAGGAAAATATCTTGCGGGAATTCTCTGTGCTGCAGTGCTGATGTAAGTACCTGTTGTATATCACTATATTTTTACATCAGCATGTATTTTATTAATCGGCGTGACTCTAACCTTTATCTGGTCTAAAATTAGTTGTAGCAAAATGTTAAAGGCGCCAGTGTTGATTTTTGTAAGGAAAACTGCCTGGTAGTTTTGCGTACTAAGCTGCATGAATGTGCTATCTCATATCACACACATTACTGAATTGTAGTGCTTCTCTGGTTGCCCATTCATTCATTCATTGTGTCAATGTTGCTTTCGTATTACCTTACCTGGCTGATGATAGCTGTGCCATATTGTGTTAATTTGGTGTAGGCTAGTTGCCCAAACGTTTATTGTGTCAATGTTGCTTTCCTATTATCTGACTTGGCCAATGATAGCAATGCTAGTGTGTTAATTTTGTGCAGGTTGCTGAAGATAAGAAGACAAACTCTGAAAATAGCAAGGCAACCCCATTGTTTCTTTCCAGTAAATCTAGGCCAGGTAATATGGCAATAACTCATGATTAATCTGTTTGGTTCCCGTCCTAATTTACGTTATGATGCAGTGGTCAAGACACTCTCCACTATCAATAATACAAGCCTGCCAAAATCGCCATCTAAATCTGTTTAGTATCCTCTTTCTCGAATGCAACGGAATAAATGTATGTTTGTGAACCAATTAATGGCTGAAGCAATGATGGAAATGGTGGATGAATCAGAGGTGCAGAGTCGTGCGACACAACAACTGATCAATGTTTTTAGAGACAGTGTGGCAAAGCAGCAAGAACTTGCCCACATGCTTATGGGCGTCATCTGTGCTGAGGTTGCAGATTGTGATGTTGTAGATGGTTAGGTTCTGCTCATTTATTTGCACTGGCATCAATCTTTGATTGCCCAGTGGATGTAATTTCCTATAATATATTCTGGATGTGCAACGTTATTCCCTGTATGTCGTACCTTTTCTCGTCGTAATGGGCTCAAATTATCTAATTTGGCCTAAAGACATGAATGAACTTTAGTGGGCCCATTGAGTTAATGGTCCGTTACTAGGCCGAAAGTTAATGGTCGGCCCTCTTACCTCCTGGGTCGTTAATAGGTCGACATCGAAGCGGGCAACAGGTGGCCCCAATTTATTTCATGGGCCGTTAACAGGCCGTTACTAAGTTTGGGCTACATATGGCCCAACTATACTATAGGCCTTTAGCAGGCCGAAAGAGACAGCGGGCTTGTATTGGACCATGAAGAGCATGGGCCGCTAAGAGGCTGAAAGTCAGGTCGTATTGTAAATGGCCCAACTGTGTTGTGGGCCTTTAGCAGGTCGAAAGAGAAATCGGGCTGGTATTGGACCATGAAGGGCATGGGCCGTTAAGAGGGCAAAACTAAGGTCCGACTACAAATGGCCCAACTCATTTATGGTCCGTTAACAGGCCGAAAGGCACACAGGGCCGAGAATTGGCCCAACACTTAAATGGGTCGCTAAAAGGCCAAAACTCAGGTCCGACTACAATTGGCCCAACTGATTTATGGGCCGTCAACAGGCTAAAAGTGACACCGGGCCAGAAATTGGCCCAACACTTAAAATGGCCACTAAAAGGCCGAAACTCAGGTCCGACTACAAATGGCCCATCAAATTTATGGGTTATCAACAGGCTGAAAGACACACCGGGCCGGAAATTAGCCCAACATTTAAATGGGTCGCTAAAAGGCCGAAAGATGTACATCGTGAAAATTGGCCCATCCATTAAATGGGCCGTTAACAGGCCGAAATCTCATCGGGCCGATATTGAGACCAAGTATATAGCGGGCTGTTAAGGGGCCCGAACTGACGATGGCCTGCAATGGTGTCAAATCTTTAACGGGCCGAATTGGCACATCTCGTATGGGACGTGGGCTTAAATGGACCTGACACAAGTAGGCCTTATATGGGCCCGCCTGCTAATTTTTACTGGGCCGGCCTTTTTCACCGGAATGGGCCACTGTTGGGCCGTGCCATGTGTCGACATATCATAGGCGCCTATCTGACCCACTGACGAGCTGAGACGTGTTTCGTCCGGCCAATAAGAATTTTACACGTGGAAATTTCCCATTGGTCGGGGATGTTAATGGGTTATCGGTTCCAAAACCAGACCCGAGAGCTTAACGGTGCTCCGTTACGATGGATGCCACATGTCGGTCACCCTTGACGAAAACACCACTGTGACGCACGATTTATCATCATGGAAGTGGACACTTCCGTGATGATAATTTTGGTAATGTCATGGAACACTTCTACGACAGCACAAGTATGACTATCTTGATTCTATCATAAATTTTTCATGGATGTACATGCATGACAAAAAAGCGACCTACTATGACAAACACGTATCATCACGGAAGTGTATTTTTTTTGTAGTGTTGGCTCTTTTTGATTGTATTCATGATATGAACCATATTTTTCCGGATTAGTCGTGCTCTGTTTGAAGCATTTTGTTTTATCTCTGTTCTGATTTAAATATTGTTATTTATTTACTGGAAAATTGAGGTATGAAGAATATAACAGTGACAACTGGGAGCCACTTATTAGAACCTGACAACTGGGTCCCATCTCACTAGTGGGCCTACCTTTTGAAAAAAATAAAATCAAAAACTTTGGAGCCATAAAGGCCATGCCCTAGAAAATAAAAAGGCCAAATTGTTGGGCCAGGCCCATGTATTTAAAGAAAATTAACAAAAAAAATATATAGTATAAAGGCTGTATTAGTGGGCTCGGCCCATATAAATGCCGGATTGGACCGGGCTGAATCTTATCAACGACCTTTTCAATTGGTCGCAATTTTGCCACGTCAGATTGCCACGTCACTTCCGACGTGGCCTGGGCAGAGAGCTAGCGACCAAAACAGAAGGTCATGGAATCAACAACCTTTTGTTTTGGTCGTGGAATTCCACGACCTTCTCAGAGAAGGTTTTTAATTTCAGTTTATGACCGCCAGCTTTTGACCTTTGGTTTTTGGTCACAAAAAGGTCGCAAATGAAAAACAATTTCCTTTCAGTGACCAATAGTGATGGTCGCAAGTTGACATATTTCTTGTAGTGACTCCTAGGAATAAATTCAAAGATTTCATTCTCGCAAAAAGGATCTCTTATCACTTCAACAAAATCAGGGTGGATACTAATCATCTTAAGATCTCCTTTATTGCTATCACTAAAGTTGCAACCTTGTTTCTGGATCTCCTACTCTTTATGGGAGTTTCCTCAATAATTTTAGTGGTAGTAAAAGCCGTGCTTAAATTACTAAAGATTTCTTCCAATTTATCAATCCGAGACAGACTTTCTTCTATTCTTTCATGGATCAAGGTACCCCTCTCTTTTAACAACTTAAAAATATTGCCCGCTTTTGACCCAAGATTAGTAGCAAAATTATGCATCTTTTTATGTATAATTTCCATATGATCTTCGGTGAGCATTTTCTCTTCAATAGCATCTAGTCTTTCCATAACATGCTCAAGAGTGAAAATTGTTTCATTAACCATAGGAGGTGGTGAGCCCACTAAATTTCCAATAGCATTAAGAGCATCAAGAGGAGGACTCATTAAGAAATTTCCACCGGTGTCGGTGTCAAAACCGGCGGATCTCGGGTAGGGGGTCCCGAACTGTGCCTCTAGGCGGATGGTAACAGGAGGCAGGGGACACAATGTTTTACCCAGGTTCGGGCCCTCTTGATGGAGGTAAAACCCTACGTCCTGCTTGATTAATATTGATGATATGGGTAGTACAAGAGTAGATCTATCGCGAGATCAAGGAGGCTAAACCCTAGAAGCTAGCCTATGGTATGATTGTTGTTTTTTCTACAGACTAAAACCCTCTGGTTTATATAGACACCGGAGAGGGCTAGGGTTACACAGAGTTGGTTACAATGGTAGGAGATCTACATATCTGTATCGCCAAGCTTGCCTTCCACGCCAAGGAAAGTCCCTTCCAGACACGGGACGAAGTCTTCAATCTTGTATCTTCATAGTCCAGGAGTCCGGCCGAAGGTATAGTCCGGCTATCCGGACACCCCCTAATCCAGGACTCCCTCAGTAGCCCCTGAACCAGGCTTCAATGACGACGAGTCCGGCGCGCAGATTGTCTTCGGCATTGCAAGGCGGGTTCCTCCTCCAAGTACTTCATAGAAGATTTTGAACACAAAGGCAGTGTCCGGCTCTGCAAAATAAGTTTCCACATATTGCCATAGAGAGAATAATATTCACACAAATCTAATCTGCTGACGTATTTCATAGCGTGACATCACACCATGGCGAAGTCTTTATTCGAATCGTTTTACGGTCCCACCTCAGCGCGTTTTAGCGAGGTGGTTTCCTTGGCACGTCTTGTCAAAGTAGAGATCGTGTCCCCTTATTCCAGGATTCTCATCCATGCGGGCGTGGGTAACCCAACCGTACCCGTTGGTATGTTTTCTCGATCAAAGGCGAGTCCTAAACGGTCACGGGGAGGGCCCTTGGTATTCAACCTCTTATAAAGAGACCAAGGCCTTACTCCTTTCTTTCAATCTCCAACGAGTTCGCCCTTCGCCTTGAGTTCCAACACCCAAGGCTCCAGATTTCAGGCGCTTCGGACCTTCGACAATGTCCGGTTCCGACCTTCGAGGCCGATGGATGCCCTCCTCCGTCACGGAGGAGGACGTGCTGAAGTTGAGAGAGGCCAGGTTCTTGACCGGCGAAATCTCGCATAGGCTGCCTGCTCAAGGGCAGGTCATTCCCACTCCCAAGCCTGGTGAGAGTGTGGTGTTCATGCCTCACTTCCTTCGGGGGCTAGGCTTCCTGACGGATCCCTTCATGAGGGGGCTCATGTTTTATTATGGGCTGGAATTTCACGACTTAGCTCCGGAGTCTATCCTCCATATTTCCTCATTCATCGTCATGTGTGAAGCCTTCCTCCGTATTACTCCTCACTTCGGAATATGTCTCAAGACCTTCAAAGTAGAGCCGAAGATGATCGAGGGACGACACATGAAGTGCGGAGGTGCTTTTATAAGCAAGAATGCTGGTGCTCCATGGCCCGAGGGCTCTTTTCAAGGGGAGTCCAGCTTATGGCAATGAGCGTGGTTTTATATCACAGCTCCGAGGAGCACCAAGTGGGTGGCGCTACCTGCTTTCCGCTCGGGTCCCTCGCCACGACTGGTATCATGGGTCAATAAGGGGCTGGACTGGGGGCCGGCAAAGGACGTGCCCCTGTTGCAGGGCCGCACCCGAGATCTCCTAGAAAGAGACATCAGTCTGGTCGTGGTGACGCAGGTTATGTTAATTCGCCGAGTTCTGCCCTGCAAACGTCGCCCCCTCCGCCTGTGGGAGTTCAACCCGGAGGGACCATGAGTTCTCCAATATTTTCTTGGCATGAAGCCCGTGGAGATGTACAAATTGTTCTTCGGACCACAAGTAGTGTGTCCGGATTCTACGGAGGACGCAGGTGTGAGCTGCAATCGTCCGGATACTCAAGTAAGTAGCCTTGTGCCCAGACTCGCTATCCGTATATTTATCATAAAATTGTCCCTAAAAGAGCTGTCCTTTAAACATGAGTGGATAGAGAAAGCAAAGCTAATCAAGTGTCCTCCCCCCTCCTCGAGACCACGGCGGGTCCCGTGCTAGTCAGGATGTTGGAGGTTGTGCCTTCAAAGGAAAGCGAGGGAGGGGACAAGGAAGCTATATCCTCCTCGGAGGAGGTTGTCCGGAAGGGAGGAATCGAAAATTCCTCTCCTCAGGGTAAGAAGAGGACCGCCTCTGAAGACCCAGAGATCATGGCCTCAAAGCGGGGGAAGAAATCTTCGCCAGAGGGTCCTGTGCTGGGGGATACTTCGGCCGAATTATGCCCTCAAGGGGATCAGCCCTCCACCGAGCCGTAAGTAGAGAGGAGTTTTCTTTTCAAGGAACAAGAGAAATCCTTGCTTTATATCTGAGAAAAGTAATCGAAAATTTACCTTGTAGCTCGGACCTTAGCCCTTCTCAGCAGAGCTCGTCTTCGGGGGATCTTCTTCCGGAGATGATGGAGAGCGGAACCCCTCCCCCTGCCGTACCGCCTCGCGAGACGGGCGACCCTGAGGTATCGTCGCGGAGGGTTTCTCCGAATCCGGCAGGGCCAGAAGGCAGTCATATGGCCCCCAAAGCCCTCCGCGTCCGGCCTTCGAAAAGGGCCATCGGACGAGTCCGGCGCCATCTGGTGCGCGGTCGGAGGAGCTGAAGGATCTGCTACGGCGAGCATCTATCTCAGAGGAGCACCGTGCATTGATGGGTACGGTGATTGAGAGGATTTCATCCGCGGAGAGCGGATTGCACGAGGCCGTCAGGAGTTTACTGACAGGTTTTGAGGTACGCGAAATAATGTACCCTTTTTGGACAGTTGCGCATAAATAAGATGCGCCCTGTGTAGATAGTAGCCCCTGAGACTCTGTGCATTGTCAAAAGTGACGGCACACAGATGATCATAATCCCAGGTCTAATATGCCGCCTTCATACGTAGGTGGCGAAGTGTTCGGTGGCAAGCCGGACTGATGAATTTGCCGAGCTAAAGCGGCAACTTGACGTGGCAGATGCCGGCATCGCGCTTGTCAACAAGCGGCTTGACGAGGCGCAAGGTATGTAATTCCTCCGGTGGCACCTGGTAAGAGGAGCTTTATGCCAGTATCTTACAATGTGTGCGCTTGATGCAGATGGTGCTGCCGCCATGGAGAATCTTCGGGCGGAACTTGCCCGAGCCAAGGAGCAAGCCAGGAAAAGTGATGCGGCTGTCGGAAAGGCAATTGAAGAGCTGAAAGCCGAACAGGCTGCTCACTGCCGAAGCAAGAAGGAAATGGCTGAGATGGCCGTGAAGCTGAAGAACGCTGCTGACCGTTGCAAGCTTCTTGAAAAAGAAGATCGGGCGAAACAGACGGACCTGGAGAAGGCCGTTGCCGATGCCAAGGATGCTTGCTCTGCGATGAGGGCTATGAAGGAGGAGCTGCGTCAGGCCGGAGAGATCCCGGCTGGAAAGCCCTTTATGCTGCGGAGGAAGTTCTATGATCCTAAACATGCTCCGTTAGACCGGATGTGGAGTATGGCGGACACCTATCTGGATTTGGCAGCGAGTGCCGCGGATGCGGCCGAACACTTTCGAGATCAAGAAGATCGCGAAGTGGAAAAGCTCTTTTGGTCGCAGTTCCACAATCCGGAGTGTCTGCTGTCATTAGCCGATCGTTTGGCCGAATGGGCCGAGCTAAATAGGTTGTCCGGACTCACCATGAAGTATGTCATGAGTCATCTGTGGCCAAAGAGGCCAGATCTGAAAAGTTATTTCAACTTGGTGCAGCAGTTCCTTGGTGCGGTGCCGCATATCAATGCGATGAAGAGGTCAGCGTTCATAGAGGGTGCGCGGATGGCACTTGCCCGTGTCAAGACATACTGGGCGGAAATGGAGGCCACCGCTGTTGCATCCCCAGACTCGGATGTAATCCGAGTACCTGTGGAGCACTATTTTTAGGAAGTTCTGCAAGGTGCTCATTTAATAGAGACGTAGTGCTCGAAGGACACTATATTCGAATAGCATTATTGTAAAACAGTATTTTGATAAATTGTAGAAGCTTTTTATACCTGTGCCTGCAAGTATTATAATACCTCCTGTGCGGCCATTTAACATATATGTATATATAATCTGAAAGATGGCAGTCGTCGGCTTCAGCCCCCACGCACATAATGCGGGGGTGACAGAAGGCGCATTTTCACACTTGATCCAACGTCTTGGTCCTACAAAGGAGGTGATAGCGCAGCGAACTAGGCAATCGGACAATGATGCTTTATCACTTTCACTTAGCCATAGGAGTTTGACAGTGAGGCTAATTATATAGCCCCTGGTGGCGCATGCGCTCGCTCGAACTCGGGGTGCGTATGTGCCTGGCCGGGAAGCGGCCCTTCGTTAATGCGGAGGAATCCTAAAGATTCCGGTAAGTCATCGAGTGGTTGACCAGTCTCATGCTATATCATGACAGTCAGTTTTCGGCTTTCTCTACTGAGGTGCTCGCCTGGCCGAACCGGGGCACAATCGCAGTAGTTCTCCTGGTGCCGCCTTAACCGATAGAGCGGAACATAAGGTAGCAAAACACAGGAGCCGAGCAAACCCAACATTTGACCAAAGACATGATTCGGAGCTGATGCATATACGACCAAACTCGCGACGCCGAACACTCCCTAAGGTATTCGGTCTTTATGAGGGCGGGCGGGATAACGCCCTTAGTAATAAGCCCCTAGTGTCTAGGTACGCACAAAAACTCTAACGTGGCCACATGCCAAAACGCCAGCCTCCTCCTTGGTTATACCAAGAAACCAGGGGATGTGTATCAACAAGAGACAGTAAAAAAGGTTTACGCAGGGTCTTAATCTGAAAAGAATCCTTGGAACGGGTCCCTGCTGCACGTCTGCGCCTGTGTCTCCGTTGTGCCGTATCCTGGACGGGTGTAGCACGGTGCTCATATGTAAAAGAGAGGAACTTAGTTAAAGAAAGATCATGCCAAACATGAGTTATACTGAATAAACAAAGTATAAATCGAAATGGGTAAAACTGAGCTTTATTGTCTCTTGTTTTATATCCGCGGAGCCCCTAGTACAGGGGTATACGGCTATTAGGCCTTTATCAATTGTATGTTTATGCCGGACTCGTCTAGCCGTGTCCGTGGTCTTGACGACCTGTTTAGGTGCTTTGGCTGGTGAAGCCGCTTTATTGTGGGGCTGTCAAGGCAGTCGCACTGTCTTCCGTGCGGGAGGAACACTCAATGTTTTCCCTTTAATGAGATGATGCCTCGTGGACCGGGCATCTTAAGCGTAAGAGATGCATAATGCGGTATTGCGTTAAAGCGGGCGAAAGCTTCGCGTCCCAGCAGTGCTTAATAGCTACTTGAGAATGGGGCGATGTGGAAAGTTAGCTGTTCGCGACGGAAGTTATCGGGGAAGCTGAACATAACTTCTAGCCGGAGAGAACCCATGCAACGGGCATCCGGGCCTGGCGTTACCCCTTGAAAGGAGGTTTTGCTATGGCGAATTTTTGTTGGGTCTATCCCCATGTTGCGGATTGTGTCCTGGTATAACAGGTTTAGACCACTGCCGCCGTCCATCAGGACATTTGTAAAGTGGAGTCCGCCGATTATTGGATCTAATACCAAGGCAGTCCAGCCTGCGTTCCGGATACTTCTAGAGTAATCCTGATGGTCGAAGGTGATCGGTTTTAACGACCATTGGCGAGACTCCTTTGGGATAGGCCGTATGGCGCATATCTCTGTTGGCGTCGTTCTGTTCGTCACGTGAAGTAGGTTTACTGTTTTGACTTCTTGTGGGAAATCCTTTTGTTTCTTGGTGCTCTGCTTGTGGGGTTCGTCGTCGTCCTCACTTGGTGTGTCGAGCCCCCTAATCCAGGACTCCCTCAACCGGTAATCGTATCAAGGATGAATCTATACCAAGTGGTGATGCCAACATAAAAACAACGCAAAAGCACAACAGTAAATTGCTTATGGATAGATCTATTATGAGCATTGTAAATTCTATACCAAGCATCTTTCAAACTTTCTCCTCCTCTTTGTTTCAAGTTGAGAACCTCGTTCTCGGGAGTGCAAGCAATAGAGGAGGAATTATCCATAACGGCAAACAAGATCTCACAATCAAAAACAGACCCGGCAAGAAACAGTGAACGGAACAAGAGGGGCGAATAAAATGGCAAATTTTTGTGAAGTGGGGAAGAGAAAAATGAGAGGCAAGTGGAAAATAATGTAAATTTCAAGGAGATGGGATTTGTGATTAGGAACCTGGTTATATTGAAGGTCCTCCCTGGCAACGAGCCAGAAATTCTCCTTGATGGCAGCTGGAACTACGTCGGTATTTCCCCGGAGAGGGAGGGATGATGTAACACAGCGACGGTAGAGTATTTCCCTCAGTTATGAAACCAAGGTATCGAACCAGTAGGAGAACGAAGCAACACAACGTGAACAGCCCCTGCACACAAATAACAAAAGTTCGCAACCTGACGTGTTAAAGGGGTTGTCAATCCCTTTCGGGTAACGGCGACAGAAACGGCGAGTGATGGGAGATAAAGTTGTAAATATTGATAGATCAAACGCCAAATAAAATAAACTACAACAAGGTATTTTTGGATTTTTGGTTTAATAGATCTGAAAATAAAAGCAAGGAAAAAGTAGATCGCAAGGCAAATATATGAGAAATAAGACCCGGGGGCCGTAGGTTTCACTAGTGGCTTCTCTCAAGAAAAATAGCAAACGGTCGGTAAACAAATTACTGTTGTCAAATTGATAGAACTTCAAATAATTATGACGATATCCATGTGTAACACCCCGGATGTAATTTACCTTATATGTATCCCAACTCTTGCCATTTCCGGCACTAAGTTATTTTATTTCCCCGGGTTTGGGTGTTGTTGTTGCCTTTGTGTGTTGTCGCCGTCTTCGTGTGCATCTCAACTCTTACCTTATATGTATCCCAACTCTTGCCATCTTTGTGTGTTGTTGCCTTTGTCATGCATCTCATATCATGTCATAATGTGCATTGCATTTGCATACGTGTTCGTCTCTTGCATCCGAGCATTTTCCCAGTTGTCCGTTTTGCATTCCGCGCTCCTATCTCCTCCGGTGCCCCTTCCTACCTCCTTTCGTGTGTGGGGGTTAAACATTTCCGGATTGGACCGAGACTTGCCAAGAGGCCGTGGTTTACTACCGGTAGACCGCCTGTCAAGTTTCATACCATTTGGACTTCGTTTGATACTCCAACGGTTAACCGAGGGACCGAGAAGGCCTCGTTTGTGTTGCAGCCCAACACCCTTCCAATTTAGCCCAAAACCTACCTAAACCCCTCCTATCGTCTAGAGCATTCGATCACGATCGTGTGGCCGCAAACCGCACTCCATTTGGAGCCTCCTAGCTCCTCCTACCTATAAAACTAGACCTCCCCCCGAAATTTCAGGTCAAAAAACCCCTAACCCTAGCTTTCTTCCTCCTCCCGCCGCCGGACGCATCCGGATCGGACCGGACACGTCCGCCCGCCACCGCCCGACCTATCGCCGCCTGCCACGTGGCTCCCCGCCATCCGCCGCCACCAAACCCCGCCGGGCCCGAGGCCAGCCCTCCCCGTGAGCCGCCCGGGCCAGAGGCGCCCTGCCCGCGCGCCTTCGTCCTCCTCCTCCGCGGCGCCCGAGCCGCCGCCTTCCTCCGCCTCGACGCCGGCAAGCCGCCGCGCCGCCTCGGCGACCGACCTCACCGCCACACCGGACGACGGCCCGCCGCCTCCGCTCGCCGCCGCCAAGTCCTACTCCGGCGCCGCCTCGCCGCCCTCCTCGTTGTCCGCGCCGCCCGGCAAGTTCGACTCCGGCGACTCCCTCATTCTGGCAAACCCATCTCCCCGGCGAACCTCGGCAGCCGTGCCGCTACAGTGCTCCCAGGCCGGATCTGAGATCTATTTTGGACGATTGACTTTTTATCCACGAAACCCTAATTATTTTCCAAACTTTGGCATGTCGTATCTCCGCATCCGTAGCTCTGATTTGCACATGTACCATACCAAAATGTTCGCCTCAAAGAGTACATCATTTCATATCATTGCATCATTTTCATTTGAGCTCATCTTGATGCCCGAAATGCTGTTGGAAGAGGGCTATGTGATAAACTTGTCGGATCTGTTTCATCAAATAGATATTTGTCATTTTTGCCATGTTTAATGTGTGCATGATATGCTCCTGAGCTCTACATGAGTTTTGTTATATGCCATGCTATCTTTACAGAGGTGCTTACCATGTATTTTTGTGATATGCATGGTGACTAGCACAAGCTTGCAAAGTAGCGTAATCGGTAATGCTGATTTCAGGGACTTAGAATTTCTCCAAGTCCTTGTCCTGATTTTGTCATTATGCCATATGTTCATGTTGTTTCCTAGTGATCCGTGGCTCTTTTGAGGATGATCAGTAAGGATGATTTGTTAAAATTGTGGTTCTCTATCCATCAATGTCTTTGTTTACATTTATGGAGCACCCTAGCTTGAGTCAATCGAGCTCTACGTTTGCTATTTCATGAATCCTGCAAGATTGTTGACTTGTTAGCGATTTTGCCGAGGATGTTGCTAGTGATCCGTGCATGTTATGTTGTTGTTCTTGCCATGTCTAGCTTCTATGCCATGTATTCTTGATGGGTGTATGTTTAGTTTGTCATGCCATGCTCTATAGTGAGTGCATCAAGCTCGTGAACATGCCCACTCGTTAATTGATTTGCATGCTCCAGTTTTTCACTAAGTCTGAGATCTGTTTATGTTTTTGCCATGTCCACATGCTTGCAATTGTATTTTCTGATCCCTTTTGGCTCAAGGTCACTAAGGGACTTTTGTTAAGTTCTTTGAGTAGCTTCATGCCATGCCTTGCTTTGGCATGTTAATTTCCTGTAGCATGTAGTTTTCATGCTCCAAAGTGTGCTACCTGATGTTAAATTCCAGACTTGTGTTAATTTCACTAAGTCTGAAACCTGTTATCATTTGCACTTTTGCCATGCTTGTTTGAACCTGTTAATGGATGAATTGGTAGTATCTCACTGTTCATCTTTTGTCAAGCATCATGAGTGGACCCCTGCCATGTATTTTTTTGTCATGTTTAAGTGCCGTAGCATAATTATCTTGATGCTTTTAGATGGCTACTTGCTGATTATCGCAGACCGGTGCCATATTTGTTTTGCTTGCCATTTCCAAACCGTGCATCCGATTCCGGTGATCTTTATATCGATTTCAACCGAAATAACCTCACCGTTCCAGTGGCACTCTTGGATTTACAAGTTGAGGCCAGGTTCAATCATTCCTTGTCAAATCTTGCATATGCATCACATATCGCATCCCGCATAGCATACCATGTTCGCATCATGTTGTTTGAGCATTGCACGTGGTTGATTGTGTTCCTTTTGCTTGTTTGTCTTGTTTGGGTAGATCCAGGAGACAAGTTCGCTAACGAGGAGCCCGTTGAGTTTGCTTACAAGGATCAAGTCAACTCTGACAACTTTGCAGGCAAGATGATCATACCCTCGAAATCACTTCTATCTTTGCTTGCTAGATGCTCGCTCTTTTGCTATGCCTATGCTACGATACCTACCACTTGCTTATCATGCCTCCCATATTGCCATGTCAAACCTCTAACCCACCATGTCCTAGCAAACCGTTGATTGGCTATGTTACCGCTTTGCTCAGCCCCTCTTATAGCGTTGCTAGTTGCAGGTGAAGATTGAAGATCGTTCCTTGTTGGAACATTGTTTATTGTTGGGATATCACTATATTATATTGTTATCTTAATACACCTATATACTTGGTAAAGGGTGGAAGGCTCGGCCTTTTGCCTAGTGTTTTGTTCCACTCTTGCCGCCCTATTTTTCCGTCATATCGGTGTTATGTTCCCGGATTTTGCGTTCCTTACGCGGTTGGGTTATAATGCGAACCCCTTGATAGTTCGCCTTGAATAAAACTCTTCCAGCAATGCCCAACTTTGGTTTTACCATTTTCCACCTAGCCTCTTTTTCCCTTGGGTTCCGCGGACTCAAGGGTCATCTTTAATTAAACCCCCAGGCCAGTGCTCCTCTGAGTGTTGGTCCAACCTGTCAGCTGCCGGTGGCCACCACAGGCAACTCTGGGCTAGCCTACCGGAACCTTGGACAATCCGGTGTGCCCTGAGAACGAGATATGTGCAGCTCCTATCGGGATTTGTCGGCACATTCGGGCGGTGTTGCTGGTTTAGTTTTACCATTGCCGAGGATGTCTTGTAAAACCGAGATGCCGAGTCTGATCGGAATGTCTCGGGAGAAGGAATATCCTTCGTTAACCGTGAGAGCTTGTGATGGGTAAGTTGGGACACCCCTGCAGGGATTTGAACTTTCGAAAGCCGTGCCCGCGGTTATGGGCAGATGGGAATTTGTTAATGTCCGGTTGTAGATAACATGAAACTTAACTTAATTAAAATGAATCAACTGCGTGTGTAACCGTGATGGTCTCTTCTCGGCGGAGTCCGGGAAGTGAACACGGTGTTGGAGTAATGTTTGACGTAGGTTGTTCTAGGATCACTTCTTGATCATAGTTCTTCGTTCGTGCTTTGCTTTCTCTTCTCGCTCTCTTTTGCGAACAGGATAGCCACCATATATGCTAGTCGCTTGTTGCAGCTCCACATATTTTACCTTGCCTTACCTATAAGCTTAAATAGTCTTGATCGCGAGGGTGTGAGATTGCTGTGTCCCCATGACTCACAGATTACTTCCAAACCAGATGCAGGGACCGATGATACCGTTCCAGACGATGCGCTTGAGCTCAAGTGGGAGTTCGATGAAGACTCTCGTCGTTACTATGTGTCTTTCCCAGATGATCAGTAGTGGTGCCTAGTTGGGGCGATCGGGTACCGTGTCGCATGTTGGGTTTGATCTTTTATTTTGGTACCGTAGTCGGACCAGGAGTGAATTGGATGATTGTAATGTTATTCATGTATTTGTGTGACGTGGCGAGTGTAAGCCAACTATGTACCTTTTCCCCTATTATCTATTTACATGGGTTGTTGTGAAGATTACCTTACTTGCGACATTGCTTTCAATGCGGTTATGCCTCTAAGTCGTGCTTCGACACGTAGGAGATATAGCCGCATCGAGGGTGTTACAAGTTGGTAATCAGAGCCTTCCCCGACCTTAGGAGCCCCCCTGCTTGATCAAATAGCTGGCGTTGTTGAGTCTAGAAAAATGTTTTGAGTCATTTAGTATTATATATATCGGAGAGTTAGGACTTCTTTTTACTCCTCAGTCCCTTCGTCGCTCTGGTGAGGCATCCTGACGTAGTGTTTTGACTCTTCTCTTCTCAAATTTAACTAAAAAAATTTAGGATCACGCGGGTATCTTGGAATTTTTCCGATGGTTTTGTGACAAGAACATTGTTCTTGGTGCCTCCTGTCATTTAGGGGTTGTGGCAGTGTCCCGGGGAGTTGAGCTCCGAGGTGTTGTCGTCACAATTTTATCGTTGAGATTCTGGAATACCTGAGTTTAGTTTCGCTGACATCAAAAATCTCTTTTATGCAGTTGTTGGTGAGATAACCTCGACGCCACCCAGTACTGGGCCGGGAGTTCGGGAGTATTGCCATAACTTGTATAACGGATGATTTTCGAAGGTTGAGGTAAATGATTTCCAAAGTTTTTCTCGGTTATGTGTTGATGGATGGATACAGTTGGATGTAGGATTTGCTAGATTTGGGTGAGATATTATGCTTCCCCTGTATCCCCAACACCTGATTGCATAACCGGAAAGGTTCAGGAGTTTCATAGGTGGGAATTCTTGTAGCTCTAGTTCTTCTTCCACGGATATTTGGTTTGATATTGGGTGATCCTTACCGAGTATTCGTTCTTGTTCCGTACCTTGTTGGTTTTATTCTTCTACCTCAATTCTAAGTGGCTTCTCAATTTATAGATATGTGACCATTTCAATTGGAATGCATTCGTTCATTTTGTTCGGATGTGAAGACTATATGTTGCAATTTCAACCCGTTTGATTCAGCTTCAATATTTTTCTGTCAATGTGCTAATGGATGTCAACCTCTTCAGGATGGCTCCTCCAACGCGCATGACTCTGAATCCTGATCCGCCACCACCACCTCCACCTTCGGAGGCATGGCAAGCTGTGATGGTCGCTACCAATGCAAACACGCACTTGATCATGCAACTTCTTCAAGAGCGCAACCAAGGGAACCAGGGCCAAGGCAACAATCAGAATCACTTTGCTACACTCAACCAGTTCCTTGCTAACTAGCCAAAGACCTTCAGCAATTGTGTTGAGGCAACAGACGCTGATGATTGGCTCATGGACATATGCAAAAATTTCGAGTGCAGTAACGTCAGGCCTGAGGACTTTGTCAAGTTTGCTTCCTTCCAACTCAAAGACCAAGCTGCAGAATGGTTTCAGCAGTACAAAGATTCCAGAGGAAGCCATGTGATTACCTGGGATGAATTCCGTCAAGACTTCAAAGCTCATCATATTCCTCAGAGCGTGGTTGAAAGCAAGCGTGAGGAATTCCGCAACCTGAAGCAAGGCTCTATGTCTGTCTATGAGTACAACAAGATGTTTCAGAAGCTCTCCCATTTTGCTAAGCAGGACGTCCCCGACGAGAAGAGCATGATATATCAGTTCAGGGGTGGTCTCAGAGAAGAAATCCAGCTAGCTCTCGTTCTCTTTGAGCCCAAGAGGTACGATGAGTTTTACAACATGGCAATGAAGCAAGAGACTGCTCAACTGAAGTGCGATGCTTCCAATAAGCGAGTCAGAGATGCTACCCCTTCTTCCTCAACTCAAGTGGCTATGCAGTAGAAGTATTGGCTTCCTCCTCCTCCGTTCCGTCAGCCTTTTCAGTAGAAGAGCAAAGGTGGCAGTGGATCTTCCCACCCACCCAACCCAGGCTTTCAGAACAAGACTTCGTCTCAAGCTCCAAGATCAAGTGCTCTGTATCACCGCCCGCTTTCAGAGGTCACGTGCAACAAGTGCCAACAGAAGGGTCACTATGCCAACAAATGTTTCAATCAGATGCGTCTCCCTCCTCCTCCTCCTGTGAGATCGGCAAGTACAGCTATGGTCAAGCATAACCCCAAGCATGCCAAGGTCAACTTGATGAATGCAGCTCAGGCAGAGGACTCGTCAGATGTCATCATGGGTAACCTTCCTGTTAACGATATTCCAGCTAAAGTTCTTTTTGACACTGGTGCATCACATTGTTTCATCTCAAGACCGTTTGCATCTAAGCATGAGTTGGCTTTGCAAGTTTTGCCTAGACCGATAGCAGTTGTCTCTCCCGGTAGGCACATGAATGCTAACTCCATTGTTCCGGATGTTACTATCACTTTGGGTGACTACAAGTTTCTGTCTTCTCCTACGGTTCTTGGTGACTCAGATATTGATCTTGTTCTCAGAATGGATTGGCTTTCTAAGCACAAGGCTCAGCTTCATTGTGCAAGCAGGCAGATTCAATTGACTCATTCGTCTGAGGATGTAATTATCTTTACCGCTCGTGATGATACCATCCATCTGTTTTCTCTCAATGAGAAGGGTGAACTGGATGCCATCTCTCAAATTCCAGTCGTTTGCAAATATCAAGACGTCTTTCCAGAAGAGCTTCCAGGAATGCCTCTGCACCGGCCAGTTGAATTCGTCATCGATCTTGAGCCTGGCACGAAACCTATTTGCAAACGTCCTTACAAGCTTGGACCTGAAGAGTTGAAGGAGCTGAAGAAGCAACTCGATATTCAAGAGCGAATGGGTCTCATCCGACCTAGTTCTTCTCCATGGGGTTGTGGAGTTCTTTTTGTGAAGAAGAAGGATGGAATGGACCGACTTTGTGTTGACTATCGTCCATTGAACAAGAAGACTATAAAGAACAAGTACCCACTTCCCAACATCAACGAGCTTTTTGAACAACTCAAAGGTGCTCAAGTTTTCTCCAAGCTTGACCTCCGTATGGGCTATCACCAGATTCGAATCCGTGAGCAAGATATTCCCAAGATGGCTTTCAGAAGAAGCTATGGTTCATATGAATACACTGCCATGTCTTTTGGTCTCGTCAATGCTCCTCCGACATTCTCTCGCATGATGAACTTCATCTTCAACGCCTACACAAATGACTTCGTCTTGGTCTACCTCGATGACATTCTGGTCTTTTCGAAGAACAAGGAAGATCATGCCAAGCACTTGCGTTTGGTGCTCGATAAGCTCAGAGAGCATCAGTTCTACGCCAAGTTTTCAAAGTGTGAGTTTTGGCTCGATGAGGTTCTCTATCTTGGGCATAACATCTCTGCCAAGGGCATAGCGGTGAATCCTGAGAAGGTGTCTACAATTGTGAATTGGGAACCACCTCAGAACATGAAGCAACTCCGCAGCTTCCTTGGTCTCGCAAGCTATTATCGAAGTTTCATTGAGAACTTTTCAAAGATCGCGAAGCCTCTTTCAAACCTTCTCCAGAAGCACGTTAAGTACGTTTGGTCTCCGGAATGTGACATCGCTTTCAACACCCTGAAAGAGAAATTGGTCACTGCTCCAGTTCTGACTCCTCTTGATGAATCCAAACCGTTCGAGGTCTTCTGCGATGCCTCTCTTCAAGGTCTTGGTGCAGTGTTGATGCAAGAGAAGAAAGTTGTGGCTTATACCTCTCGCCAGTTGATGCCCAACGAGAAGAAGTGCCCCACTCATGACCTCGAGTTGGCGGCAGTTGTGCATGCTCTTTTGACTTGGAGACATCTCTTATTGGGAAGAAAAGTGAACATCTTCACTGATCACAAGAGTCTCAACTACATCTTCACTCAGCCTAATCTCAACCTCAGGTAGACTCGTTGGGTCGAAATGATTCAAGAGTATAATCCGAGCATCGAATATACTCCAGGCAAGGCCAATGTGATTGCTGACGCTTTGAGCAGGAAGGCTTACTGCAACAGTCTGATTCTCAAGCCCTACCAACCTGAGCTTTGTGAAGCTTTCCGCAAACTAAATCTGCAAGTTGTTCCTCAAGGTTTCCTCGCCAACCTTCAAGTCTCTCCTACTTTGGAAGATCAGATTCGCGAGGCTCAACTTCTTGATGCTATGGTGAAGAAGGTGAAGATTGGGATTGCCAAGAGTCAACCCAAGTACAAGTGCTATCGCCTTGATGACAAGGATACTCTTTTCTTCGAGGATCGCATTGTTGTACCTAAAGGTGAGCTTTGTAAAGTCATTATGAACGAGGCTCACAATTCTCTCCTCTCCATCCACCCTGGGAGTACGAAGATGTACCAGGACCTCAAGCAGGCGTATTGGTGGACTTGAATGAAGCGCGAGATTGCTCATTTCGTGAATGAATGTGATGTTTGCAGAAGAGTGAAGGCAGAACACCAACGACCAGCTAGTCTCCTCCAACCTCTTGCCATTCCAGAATGGAAGTTTGACCACATTGAGATGGACTTCGTGACGGGTTTTCCAAAGTCCAAGCGTGGCAATGATGCTATATTCGTTGTCATCGACAAACTCACTAAAGTGGCTCATTTCCTGCCTATCAAAGAGTCTATCACTGCAGCTCAATTGGCGGAGCTTTATACCTCTCGGATTGTCTCTCTGCACGGTATTCCGCAGTTGATCTCTTCAGACCGTGGCAGCATCTTTACCTCCAAGTTTTGGGATTCTTTTCAGAAGGCCCTGGGCACCAACATCCGTTTCAGCACAGCTTTTCATCCTCAAACTAGCGGCCAAGTCGAGCGTGTCAATCAAATTCTCGAAGATATGCTAAGGGCTTCCGTTATCTCTTTCGGTATGAAGTGCGAAGATTGTCTTCCATATGCCGAGTTCTCCTACAACAACAGTTTTCATGCAAGTTCGGGCAAGGCCCCATTTGAAATTCTCTATGGCAGGAAGTGCCATACTCCTATTAACTGGTCAGAGACGGGTGAACGTCAACTTCTCAGAAATGACTTGATCTCAGAGGCAAAGGAGATGTGCAAAGTCATTTGTGATAACCTCAAATCAGCGCAATCACGTCAGAAGAGCTACTATGATAGTAAGCATCGTGATTTGCCTTTCGAGATCGGAGACCATGTTTACCTCCGCGTCTCTCCAATGAAAGGTACTCGTCGCTTCGGTATCAAAGGGAAGCTTGCCCCTAGATACGTGGGTCCTTTCAAGATCGTCAGCAAGAGAGGCGATCTCGCCTATCAACTCGAGCTTCCTTCAAACTTTGCTAATGTGCACGACGTGTTCCATGTCTCTCAGCTCCGCAAGTGCTTCAAGACCCCTGACCGCACCGTCAACTTCGAAGACATTGACCTCCAAGAAGACATCTCTTATTGTGAGCACCCAGTTGCTATTCTTGAAGAGACTGAATGCAAGACTCATAATAAGTCAATCAAATTCCTCAAAGTCAAGTGGTCACACCATTCCGACCGTGAAGCCACCTGGGAACGCGAGGATCACCTCCGTTCTGACTAACAGACATTTTTCCAGTCCTAGATCTCAGGACGAGATCTTTTCGTAGTGGTGGAGTGTTGTAACACCCCGAATGTAATTTACCTTATATTTATCCCAACTCTTGCTGTTTCCGGCACTAAGTTATTTTATTTCCTCGGGTTCAGGTTTTTGTCTTCGTGTGTTGTTGCCTTTGTCATGCATCTCATATCATGTCATCATGTGCATTGCATTTGCATACGTGTTTGTCTCTTGCATCCGAGCATTTTCCCCGTTGTCCGTTTTGCATTCCGGCGCTCCTATCTCCTCCGGTGCCCCTTCCTACCTCCTTTCGTGTGTGGGGGTTAAACATTTCCAGATTGGACAGTGACTTGTCAAGCGGCCGTGGTTTACTACCGGTAGACCGCCTGTCAAGTTTCGTACCATTTGGACTTTGTTTGATACTCTATTGGTTAACCGAGGGACTGAGAAGGCCTCGTTTGTGTTGCATCCCAACACCCTTCCAATTTGGCCCAAAACCCACCTAAACCCCTCCTATCGTTTAGAGCGTTCGATCACGATCGCGTGGCCGCAAACCGCACTCCATTTGGAGCCTCCTAGCTCCTCCTACCTATAAAACTAGGGAAAATTTTGTTTTTGCCACTCTAGATTTTGCCAATTTTCCTTATGCCACTCTAGATTTTAACATTTCACTTTTGCCACTCTTAGTTTTTGACAATTATCTGAATTGCCATTCCGGTGGCAAAAGCAAAAATTTCGGAGTGGCGATTGTGATACATTTCAAAAGCTAAGAGTGGCAAAAATGAAAAAAAATTATTCCGCTTTCGCCACGGAATGGCAATTGTGATAATTGTCAAAAGCTAACAGTGGCAAAAGTGAAATGTCAAAATCTAGAGTGGCATAAGGAAAATTGGCAAAATCTAGAGTGGCAAAAACAAAATTTTCCCATAAAACTAGACCTCCCCCCGAAATTTCGGGTCAAAACACCCCTAACCCTAGCTTTCTTCCTCCTCCCGCGGCCGGACGCGTCCGGATCGGACCTGACACGTCCGCCCGCCGCCGCCCGACCTATCGCCGCCTGCCACGTGGCTCCCCGCCATCCGCCGCCGCCAAAGTCCGCCGGGCCCGAGGCCGGCCCTTCCCGCGAGCCGCCCGGGCCAGAGGCGCCCTGCCCGCGCGCCTTCGTCCTCCTCCTCTGCGGCGCCCGAGCCGCCGCCTTCCTCCGCCTCGACGCCGGCGAGCCGTCGCGCCGCCTCAGTGACCGACCTCGCCGCCACACTGGACGACGGCCCGCCGCCTCCGCTCGCTGCCGCCAAGTCCTACTCCGGCGCCGCCTCGCCGCCCTCCTCGTCGTCCGTGTCGCCCGGCAAGTTCGACTTCGGCGACTCCCTCACTCTGGCAAACCCATCTCCCCGGCGAACCTTGGCAGCCGTGCCACTACAGTGCTCCCGGGCTGGATCTGAGATCTATTTGGGACGGTTGACTTTTTATCCCCGAAACCCTAATTATTTTGCAAACTTTGGCATGTCATATCTCCGCATCCGTAGCTCCGATTTGCGCGCGTAGCATATCAAAATGTTCGCCTCAAAGAGTACATCATTTCATCTCATTGCATCATTTTCATTTGAGCTCATCTTGATGCCCGAAATGTTATTGGAAGAGGGCTACGTGATAAACTTGTCGGATCTGTTTCATCAAATAGAGATTTGTCATTTTTGCCATGTTTAATGTGTGCATGATATGCTCCTGAGCTCTACATGAGTTTTTTTATATGCCATGCCATCTTTACAGAGGTGCTTACCATGTATTTTTGTGATATGTGTGGTGACTAGCACAAGCTTGCAAGGTAGCGTAATCGGTAATGCTGATTTCAGGGACTTAGAATTTCTCTATGTCCTTGTCCTGATTTTGTCATTATGCCATATGTTCATGTTGTTTCCTAGTGATCCGTGCCTCTTTTGAGGATGATCAGTAAGGATGATTTGTTAACATTGTGGTTCTCTATCCATCAATGTCTTTGTTTTCATTTATAGAGCACCCTAGCTTGAGTCAATAGAGCTCTACTTTTGCTATTTCGTGAATCCTGGCAGATTGTTGACGTGTTAGCGATTTTGCCGAGGATGTTGCTAGTGCGTGCATGCTATGTTGTTGTTCTTTCCATGTCTAGCTTCTATGCCATGTATTCTTGATGGGTGTATGTTTAGTTTTTATCATGCCATGCTCTGTAGTGAGTGCATCGAGCTCGTGAACATGCCCACTCGTTAACTGATTTGCATGCTCCAGTTTTTCACTAAGTCTGAGATTTGTTTATGTTTTTGCCATGTCCACATGCTTGCAATTGTATTTTCTGATCCCTTTTGGCTCAAGGTCACTAAGGGACTTTTGTTAAGTGCTTTGAGTAGCTTCATGCCATGCCTTTCTTTCCCATGTTAAGTTCCTGTAGCATGTAGTTTTCATGCTCCAAAGTGTGCTACCTGATGTTAAATTCCAGACTTGTGTTAATTTCACTAAGTCTGAAACCTGTTATCATTTGCACTTTTGCCATGCTTGTTTCAACCTGTTAATGGATGAATTGGCCGTATCTCAGTGTTCATATTTTGTCAAGAATCATGAGTGGATCCCTTCCATGTATTTTGTTGTCATATTTAAGTGACGTAGCATAATTATCTTGATGCTTTTAGATGGCTACTTGCTGATTATCGCAGACAGGTGCCATATTTGTTTTGCTTGCCATTTCCAAACCGTGCATCCGATTCCGGTGATCTTTATATCGATTTCAACCGAAATCACCTCACCTTTCCAGTGGCACTCTTGGATTTCCAAGTTGAGGCCAGGTTCAATCATTCCTTGTCAAATCTTGCATATGCATCACATATCGCATCCCGCATAGCATACCATGTTCGCATCATGTTGTTTGAGCATTGCACGTGGTTGATTGTGTTAGTTTTGCTTGTTTGTCTTGTTTGGGTAGAGCCGGGAGACGAGTTCTCTAATGAGGAGCCTATTGAGTTTGCTTACGAGGATCAAGTCAACTTTGACAACTTTGCAGGCAAGATGATCATACCTTCGAAATCACTTCTATCTTTGCTTGCTAGATGCTCGCTCTTTTGCTATGCCTATGCTACGATACCTACCACTTGCTTATCATGCCTCCCATATTGCCATGTCAAACCTCTAACCCACCATGTCCTAGCAAACCGTTGATTGGCTATGTTACCGCTTTGCTCAGCCCCTCTTATAGTGTTGCTAGTTGCAGGTGAAGATTGGAGATCGTTCCTTGTTGGAAAATTGCTTATTGTTGGGATATCACTATATTATCTTGTTATCTTAATACACCTATATACTTGGTAAAGGGTGGAAGGCTCGGCCTTTTGCCTAGTGTTTTGTTCCACTCTTGCCGCCCTAGTTTTCCGTCATATCGGTGTTATGTTCCCGGATTTTGCGTTCCTTACGCGGTTGGGTTATAATGGGAACCCCTTGACAGTTCGCCTTGAATAAAACTCTTCCAGCAATGCCCAACTTTGGTTTTACCATTTGCCACCTAGCCTCTTTTTCCCTTGGGTTCCGCGGACTCAAGGGTCATCTTTAATTGAACCCCCGGGCCAGTGCTCCTTTGAGTGTTGGTCCAACCTGTCAGCTGCCGGTGGCCACCAGGGGCAACTCTGGGCTGGCCTACTGGAACCTTGGACAATCTGGTGTGCCCTGAGAACGATATATGTGCAGCTCCTATCAGGATTTGCCGGCACATTCGGGCGGTGTTGCTGGTTTAGTTTTACCATTGTCGAGGATGTCTTGTAAAACCGGGATGCCGAGTCTGATCGGAATGTCTCGGGAGAAGGAATATCCTTCGTTGACCGTGAGAGCTTGTGATGGGCTAAGTTGGGACACCCCTGCAGGGATTTGAACTTTCAAAAGCCGTGCCCGCGGTTATGGGCAGATGGGAATTTGTTAATGTCCGGTTGTAGATAACATGAAACTTAACTTAATTAAAATGAAACAACTGCGTGTGTAACCGTGATGGTCTCTTCTTGGCGGAGTCCGGGAAATGAACACGGTGTTGGAGTAATGTTTGACGTAGGTTGTTCTAGGATCACTTCTTGATCATAGTTCTTCGTTCGTGCTTTGCTTTCTCTTCTCGCTCTCTTTTGCGAACAGGATAGCCACCATATATGCTAGTCGCTTGCTTCAACTCCACACATTTTACCTTGCCTTACCTATAAGCTTAAATAGTCTTGACCGCGAGGGTGTGAGATTGCTAAGTCCCCGTGACTCACAAATTACTTCCAAACCAGATGCAGGGACCGATGATACCGTTCTAGACGATGCGCTTGAGCTCAAGTGGGAGTTCGATGAAGACTCTCGTCGTTACTATGTGTCTTTCCCAGATGATCAGTAGTGGTGCCCAGTTGGGGCGATCGGGTACCGTGTCGCATGTTGGGGTTGATCTTTTATTTTGGTACCGTAGTCGGACCATGAGTGAATTGGAAGATTGTAATGTTATTCATGTATTTGTGTGACGTGGCGAGTGTAAGCCAACTATGTACCTTTTCCCCTATTATCTATTTGCATGGGTTGTGGTGAAGATTACCTTACTTGCGACATTTCTTTCAATGCGGTTATGCCTCTAAGTCGTGCTTCGACACATAGGAGATATAGCCGCATCGAGGGCGTTACACCAGGCAATGATCATTACATAGGCATCACGTCCAAGATTAGTAGACCGACTCCTGCCTGCATCTACTACTAGTACTCCACACATTGACCGCTATCCAGCATGCATCTAGTGTATTAAGTTCATGGAAAAACAGAGTAATGCAATAAGAACGATGACATGATGTAGACAAGATCCGTTTATCTATATGGTGGTAAATATAGATCTCGTCTTTTTATCCTTAGTAGCAATGATACACATGTGTTAGTCCCTTTCTGTCACTGGGATCAAGCACCGTAAGATCGAACCCACTAGCGGGCACTTCTTCCCATTGCAAGATAAATAGATCGAGTTGGCCAGACAAAACTCAAATATTGAAGAAGAAATACGAGGCTATAAGAGATCATGCATAAAAGAGATCAAAGAAACTCAAATACTTTCATGGATATAAAAACATACATCTGATCATAAACTCGAAGTTCATCGATCCCAACAAACACACCGCCAAAGAGTTACATCATATGGATCTCCAAGACACCATTGTATTGAGGATCAAGAGAGAGAGAGAGAGATGAATCCATCTAGCTACTAACTACGGACCCAAAGGTCTACAAAGAACTACTCACGCATCATCGGAGAGGCACCAATGGAAGTGGCGAACCCCTCTGTGATGGTGCTTAGATTGGATCTGGTGTTTCTGGACTCTGCAGTGGCTGGATGAATATTTCGTCGACTCCCCTAGAGTTTTGCGAATATTTGGGTATTTATTGAGAAAAGAGGCGGTCTGGGGGCACCCAAGGTGGGCACAACCCACCGGGGCGCGCCAGGGCCTCCTGGCGCACCCTGGTGGGTTGTGCCCCCCTCGGGGCACCCCCCAGGTGCAACCAGGGCCCATCTGCTTTCTTTTGGCCCATAAAAAATGATCGTAAAGTTTCGTGCCATTTGGACTCAGTTTGATATTGATTTCCTGTGATGTAAAAACATGGGAAAAACAGGAACTGGCACTAGGCACTATGTCAATAGGTTAGTACCAAAAATGATATAAAATGACTATAAAATGATTATAAAACATCCAAGATTGATAATAAAATAGCATGGAACAATCAAAAATTATAGATACGTTGGAGACGTATCAATTATTATATAATCTTTTAATTATTTATTTCCTTTCTTATTTCTTTTCTTTATTTGCAACATGAAAGTAAAGAAAGCAAAACTCATACTAAACTTTATTATATAACTTGCACACAATTATAAGGATAGATCTCTAAGCAAACTCTCAAAAAAGAAAGGATCAAACTAAATTTTATTTCATCTAAAAGCAAAAGATCGAACTAAGATAAGTAAAAGTAAAAAGATAGTGGGATGATACGATACCGGGGCACCTCCCCCAAGCTTGGCGGAAGCCAAGGGGAGTGCTCATACCCGATACTCAGTTCTCCTTTGGTGGTGAAGAAGATGATGGTGGTGGTGAGGACAATTATGTCTTCAACTTTTTCATGTTGTAGTTGTGGAGAGCAATTTCCTCTTTTAAATCATCAACCTCCAACTCCAGCTTCAAGATCTTGTCACATAAATCTCCTTTGCTTTTCTTTCGAAAACGAGAAGGAATAGATCGGTTATTAGAACGGTTGGCTCTCTTAGGAAGACTGGACTTATTGAACTTTATGTGCATATCCCTAGGTTGAGGTAGGGGAGCATCCTCCTCCTCCTCCAAGCTTGAATCGTCGATCCTCATCAAGTGGGTATCCTCCTCGTTATCCGTAGTTAGACCACAAGGAGATAGGTCCTCATAGGTATTTGGGTCAGCAATGAGATGTGAGACATAGCTCTCCCTGTCGTAGTCTTGGGATGGCATAATTTCAAAACTACGCAGGAAACAACAAGAAAAGAGAACATAGGATTTCTCCACGATACGGTGATCAATAGGTTCGGGAAGTATATATAGATTTCTTTTATCTTGGAGGACAAGTATAAGGTAGAAAAACGGAGTACGGGAGGTGTCCCAGGTGGGAACAACCCACCTGGGCGCGCCAGGCTTTCCTGGCGCGCCTTGGTGTCTTGTGCCCACCGGGGGGTGCTTCCTGGGTGTTTCTTTATTTCCAAAATTCTAAAATATTCTAAAACTAATAAAAAATATTTTTGCAGATTTTTCAGAGTCTGTTTACTTACCGTATCATGTACCTCCTTATTTTCACTATTTTGGAGTGTTCCGGAAGGACTCTTTTATGTGTTCTTCCAGTGTCATGGTTTGGATAATATTAATTACTTTGAACATTAATAGGCGTACCTGAGATATAATGCTTTGTTCATTTCCCATTGGCAACCTTCAGGTTAGTACCTTCAGAATTATTTACTTTTATGGCTCCAGACCGGTAAACCTCCGCGATGACATATGAGCCTTCCCATTTTGAGAGGAGCTTTCCTTCAAAGAATTTGAAATGAGAGTTGTACAAAAGAACATATTCTCCGACTTTAAACTCACGCTTTTGAATTCTTTTATCATGCCATCTTTTAACTTTTTCTTTGAATAACTTGCATTTTCATAAGGTCGGGTTCTCCATTCATCTAAAGAACTTATATCAAATAACCTCTTTTCGCCAGCAAGTTTGACATCATAATTGAGTTCTTTAACTGCCCAATATGCTTTATGTTCTAACTCAAGAGGCAAATGACAGTATTTTCCATAAACCATTTTATATGGAGACATACCCATAGGATTTTTATAAGTTGTTCTATAAGCCCAAAGTGCATCATCTAATTTCTTAGACCAATTCTTCCATGGCCTATTGACAGTCTTTTGCAAAATTAATTTTATTTCTCTATTGCTAAGTTCAACTTGACCATTAGACTGAGGATGATATGGTGATGCAATTCTATGGTTAACATCATACTTGGAAAGCATTTTACGAAAAGCACCATGAATAAAGTGTCAACCACCATTAGTCATTAAATATCTAGGGACTCCAAACCTTAGGAAACTAACTTACTTAAGCATTTTAATAGAGGTGTTGTGATCAGCACTACTAGTTGGAATAGCTTCTACCTAGTTAGTAACATATTCAATAGCAACCAAAATATGTGTATACCCATTAGAGGAAGGAAAAGGTCCCATGTAATCAAATCCCCAAACATCAAAAGGTTCAACAGCAAGTGAATAATTCATAGGCATTTCTTGATACTTACCGATATTACCTATTCTTTAACATTCATCACAAGAAGAGACAAACTTATGGGCACCCTTGAAGAGGTAGGCCAATAAAATCCAGATTGCAATACCTTGTGAGCACTTCTATCTCCAGCATGATGACCTCCATAAGCCTCAGAGTGACATTTCTGAAGGATTTGTCCCTGTTCATGCTCATGTACACAACGTCTAATAATACCATCTACTCCTTTATAAAGATGTGGATCATCCCAAAAGCAATGTCTTAAATCATAGAAGAATTTTTCTTTTGCTGGTATGTAAAGCTAGGTGGTAAATATTTAGAAACAATGTAATTAGCATAGTCAACATACAAGGAGTACTATTAGCAACATTTATTGCAGCTAACAGCTCATCAGGAAAACTATCATCGATAGGTAGTGGGTCATCAAGCACATTTTCAAGCCTAGACAAGTTATCAGCTACTGGGTTCTCAGCTCCTTTTCTACCAATGATATGTAAATCAAATTCTTGTAACAAGAGAACCCAACGAATAAGTCTAGGTTTAGCATCTTTCTTTTCCATAAGATATTTAATAGCAGCATGGTCTGTGTGAACAGTTACATTGGAATCAACAATATAAGGTCTAAATTTGTCACAAGCAAACACCACTCCTAATAATTCTTTTTTAGTAGTAGCATAATTTCCTTGAGCATTGTCTAGAGTTTATTAGCTTAATGAATAACATTAAGTTTCTTATCGACTCTTTGTCCTAGAACAACACCAACAACATAATCACTAGCATCACACATAATTTCAAAAGGCAAGTTCCAATCAGGTGGTTCAACAATAGGTGCAAAAATTAAAGCTTTCTTAAGTGTTTCAAAGGCTTCAAGACAATCATCATCAACAACAAAAGGAATATCCTTTTGCAAAAGATTAGTAAGAGGCCTAGAAATTTTTGAGAAGTCTTTGATAAACCTCCTATAGAAACCAGCATGACCTAGGAAACTACGAATACCTTTGATATCCTTAGGACATGGCATTTTCTCAATGGCATAAACCTTAGCTTGGTCCACTTCAATACCTCTTTTAGAAATTTTATGACCCAAGACAATGCCTTCATTAACCATAAAATGGCACTTCTCCCAATTCAAGACAAGATTTGTTTGTTCACATCTCTGCAAAACTCGCTCAAGATTGCTCAAAAAATCATCAAAAGACTTCCCATAAACAGAAAAGACATCCATGAAAACCTCAACAATCTTTTCACAAAAATCAGAGAATATAGCAGTCATACATCTTTGAAAGGTAGCAGGTCCATTACATAAACCAAAAGGCATATGTCTATAAGAATAAGTTCCAAAGGGACAAGTAAAAGTAGTCTTTTCTTGATCAGGTTGAGAAACAGGTATTTGTGAAAAGCCAGAGTATCCATCTAGGAAGCAAAAGTTTGTGTGCTTAGATAATCTTTCAAGCATTTGATCAATGAAAGGCAAAGGGTAATGATCTTTTCTAGTTGCTTTATTTAATTTTCTATAATCAATTACCATTCTATAGCATGTATCAATTCTTTGTGGTCATTCTTATCATTAGGAACAATAGTTATACCTCCTTTCTTAGGGACGCAATAAATAGGACTTACCCATCTACTATCAACTATGGGATAGATTATACCTGCTTCCAGAAGTTTTAATATTTCTGTTCTTACCACTTCTTTCATCTTCGGATTTAACCGACGTTGGTGATCAACAATGGGTTTAGCATCTGGTTCCATATTAATTTTGTGCTGACATAGAGTGGGACTGATGCCCTTTATATCATCAAGAGTATATCCAATAGCAGCTCGGTGCTTCCTTAGAACTTTCAATAATCTTTCTTCTTCATGTTCTAAAAGGTTAGCACTAATAATAACATGATATATTTTCTTTTCATCAAGATAAGCATATTTCGAAATGTCTAGAAATTGTTTTAATTCAAACACAGGATCACCTTTAGGTGGAGGAGGACCTCCTAGAGTTTCAATAGGAAAATTGTGTTTAAGCAGAGGATGTTGTTCGAAGAAAATCTTATCTATTTCATTTCTTTCATGCATATGTGAATCATTTTCACGGTCTAGCAAATATTGTTCTAAAGGATCAGTAGGTGGAACAACAATGGAAGCAAGACCATGTAATTCATCCTTACTAGGCAATTCTTTTTCATGATGATTTCTACTAAACTTGGAAAAAGTAAACTCATGAGACTCATCACCAAAGCTAACAGCAACAGTTTGTTTCTTACAATCTATCTTAATTAACTGTGTTCAAGAAAGGTCTACCAAAGATAATGGGACAAAAGTCATCTTGTGGGGAACCAAGAACAAGAAAATCAGTAGGGTATTTAATTTTCCCACATAAGACTTCAACATCTCTAACAATCCCAATTGGTGATATGGTGTCTCTATTAGCAAGTTTAATAGTAAAATCTATTTCTTCTATCTCAGCAGGTGCTATGTCTTTCATGATTTCTTCATATAAAGTGTAAGGAATAGCACTCACAATAGCACCCATGTCACATAAACCATGATAACAGTGATCTCCTATTTTAACTGAAATAACAGGCGTGCCAACCATAGGTCTAGGTTTATCTTTTCTGTTAGGTTTGGCAATTCTAGCAGCTTCTTCACAAAAGTAAATAACATTCCCATCCATATCTTCTTACAAGAGATCTTTAACCATAGCAATACTAAGTTCAACTTTAATTTGTTCATCAGGTTTAAGTGTTATAATATAGATTTTGTTAACCATAGTGGAAACTTTAGCATGTTCCTTTATCCTAACAGGGAAAGGTGGTTTCTCAATATAAGCAGAAGGAACAACTGGATCAACATTATAAAGTGTAATTTCTTCTTTAACTGGTACCGGTTCTTTACTTTCTTCTTTAATAGGTGGGTGATATTTAAACCACTTCTCCTTAGGGAGTTCAACATGAGTAGCAAATGATTCACAAAAGGAGGCTACTATCTCGGAGTCAAGTCCATATTTAGTGCTAAACTTTTGAAAAGCATCGGTATCCATAAAAGATTTAACACAATCATATTTAAGTTTAATACCTGACTCTTTACCTTCGTTGAGTTCCCAATCTTCAGAGTTGCATTCAATTCTTTCCAAAAGGTCCCACCGGAATTCAATAGTCTTCTTCATAAATGAATCAACACAAGAAGTATCAAGCATGGTTTGATCATTACGAGAAATCCGAGCATAAAAATTCTGGATAATAATTTCTCTTGAGAGCTCATGATTGGGGCATCTATATAACATTGACGTAAGCCTCACCCAAGCTAGAGCGATACTTTCTCCTTCATGAGGCCAAAAATTATATATATAATTCTGATCACGATGAACTAGATGCATAGGATAATTTTTTTGGTGGAACTCCAATTTCAAGCGATTCCAATTCCATGATCCAATATCATCACACAGCCTATACCATACCAATGATTTTTACTTTCACAGATAAAGGGAAAACCTTTTTCAAAACTTGATCATTGGATAAACCTGCAAGCTCAAACAATCCACAAATTTGTTCCACATATATCAAGTGCATATCAGGATGTTCAGTTCCATCTCCTACATAAGGATTAGCTAGCAGTTGTTCTACCATACACGAAGGAATTTCATATTCACTATTTTCAGTAGGTGTAGTAGGTTGAGGGGTAGCTAATTGTGGTTCCAGATGAGGTGAAGATACCCCGAACAAACCCCTCAAATGATTGTTTTCCATAGTAACAAGTGACAATAAATTTCAGCACACTATATAAATGTTTCCTTACCAAATTCCACTTACCAAAGGCGCTTCACTCCCCGGCAACAGTGCCAGAAAATAGCCTTGATGACCCACAAGTATAGCGGATAAATTGTAGCTCTTTTCGATAAGTAAGAGTGTTGAACCCAATGAGGAGCAGAAGGAAAAGACAAGTAGTTTCCGGTAAGGTATTGTCTGCAACTGCTGAAATTGTAAGTAGCGGAGTAGTTTGATAGCAAGATAATTTGTAACGAGCAAGTAATGATAATTGTAACAAAAGTGCAGTTAGGTATCGCAATCCTTTTGAGGCAAAGGATAGGGCAAAATGCTCTCTTATGATAAGCAAAGCGTTCTTGAGGGTAAACATGAATTTCATCTAGTCACTTTCATCATGTTGGTTCGATTTGTATTTTCTACTTTGATAATTTGATATGTGGGTGGACCGGTGCTTAGGTGTTGTTCTTACTTGAACAAACCTCCTACTTATGATTAACCCTCCTGCAAGCATCCGCAACTATGAGAAAAGTATTAAGGATAAATTCTAACCATAGCATTAAACTTTTGGATCCAATCGGTCCCTTACGGAATAGCGCATAAACTGGGGTTTAAGCCTCTATCACTCTCGCAACCCACCATCTAATTGCTTCTCCACAATGCATTCCCTTAGCCCAAATATGGTTAAGTGTCACGTAGTCGGCGTTCACATGACACCACTAAGGGAATCACAACATATATACTATCAAAATATCAAACACATTTCAAGTTCACATGATTACTCGCAACATGATCTCTCCCGTGACCTCAAGAACAAAAGTAACTACTCACAAATAATAATCATGCTCAAGATCAGAGGGGTATTAAATAGCATAATGGATCTGAATATATAATCTTCCACCAAATAAACCATATAGTAATCAACTACAAGATGTAATCAACACTACTAGTCACCCACATGCACAAATCTATAGTTCCGGTAACAATATTGAACACAAGAGATGAACTAGGGTTTGAGAGGAGATGATGTTGTTGAAGATATTGATGGAGATTTCCCTCCCCAAGATGGGAGAGTTTTTGGTGATGATGATGATGATGATGATGATTTCCCCCTTCGGGAGGGAAGTTCCCCCGGCGGAATCGCTCCGCCGGAGGGCAAAAGTGCTCCTGCCCAAGTTCTGCCTCGAGGCGGCGGCACTTCGTCCCGAAAGTCCTCCTCTTATTTTTTTTCTAGGTCAAAATGACTTATATACCAGAAGATGGGCACCGGAGGTGGGCCGAGGAGGCCACAACCCACCAGGGCACGCCTGGGGGGGCCTAGTGCGCCCAGGTGGGTTGTTCCCACCTGGTGGCCCCCTCTGGTGTTTATTGGCTCCAGTATTTCTTAAATATTCCATAAAAAATCTCCGTGAAGTTTCAGCTCATTTGGAGTTGTGCAGAATAGGTAGTCTGATGTAGCTTTTTTAGGTCCAGTTTTCCAGCTGCCGGAATTCTCCCTCTTGGTGTGTTCCTTGCAAATTATGAGAGAAAAGGCATTACAATTACTCCAAAAAGCATTATTATGGATAAAAACATTATAAATAATAGTAGGAAAACATGATGCAAATGGACGTATCAATGCCATCCGGGGCATCCCCAAGCTTAGGCTCTTGGTTGTCCTTTAATATTACCTTGGGGTGCCATGGGCATCCCCATGCTTAGGCTCTTCCCACTCCTTATTCCATAGTCCATCGAAGCTTCACCCAAAACTTGAAAATTTCATAACCCAAAACTCAACAGAAAATCTCATAAGCACCGTCAGTATAAGAAAATAAATCACCACTTTTGGTACTGTTGTGAACTTATTCTTTATTTATATTGGTGTAATATCTACTGTATTCCAACTTCTCCATGGTTCATACCCTCTGATACTACTCATAGATTCATCAAAATAAGCAAACAACACATAGAAAACCGAATCTGTCAAAAACAGAACAGTTTGTAGTATTCTGTAACTCTCGAATACTTCTGTAACTCTAAAAATTCTGAACAATTAGGAAAACCTGGTAAATTTGTTTATTAATCTTCTGCAAAAAGAGTCAGTATTTTATCAGGCTTATGTTAGAAATGAGAATTGTTTTCTTGTGCGTAAAAGTTTCTGTTTTTCAGCAAGATCAAATCAACTATCACCATAGACCATCTCAAAGGTCTTGCTTGGCACTTTATTGAAACAAAATCTATAAAACATGATTACTACAGTAGCATAATCATGTGAACACACAAAAACAATAGGTATAAATGTTGGGTTGTCTCCCAACATAAAAGATAAGAATTGAAACATAATAGGAGCATCATGAAGCATATGACTAGCACATTTAAGTCTAACCCACTTCCTACGCATAGGGATTTTGTGAGCAAACAACTTATGGGAACAAGAATCAACTAGCATAGGAAGGCAAAACAAGCATAACTTTAAGATTGTCAACACAAAGGGAGGAAACTTGATATTATTGCAATATGTAGAAGCATATGTTCCTCTCTCATAATAATTTTCAGTAGCATCATGAATGAATTCAACAATATAACCATCACATAAAGCATTATTTTCATGATCCATAAGCATATAAATTTTACTACTCTACAGATAAGCAAACTCTTCTCATTCGGAATAGTGGGAGCAAACTCAACAAAATAACTATCATGTGAGGCATAATCCAATTAAGAATTAAAATCATGATGACAAGTTCCATGGTTATCATTATTCTTTATAGCATAGATGTCATCACAATAATCATCATAGATAGCAACTTTGTTCTCATAATCAATTGGAACCTCTTCCGAAATAGTGGATTCATCACTAAATAAAGTCATGACCTCTCCAATTCCACTTTCATAATCATCACAACAAGATTCGACACCCTCCAAAATAGTGGGATCATTACTTCCTAAAGTTGACACTCTTCCAAGCCCACTTTCATCAATATAATCATCATAAATAGGAAGCATGCTATCATCAAAATAACTCATCAAAAGTTGGGGGACTAAAAATATCATCTTCATCAAACATAGCATCCCCAAGCTTATAGCTTTGCATATCATTAGCATCATGGATATTCAATGAATTCACACGAACAACATTGCAATCATGTTCATCATTCAAAGATTTAGTGCCAAACATTTTAACGCATTCTTCTTCTAACACTTTGGCACAATTATTGAAATCCTTATTTTCATGAAAGACATTAAAAAGATGAAGCATATGAGGCAACCTCAATTCCATTTTTTGTAGTTTTATTTTATAGAATTACTAGTGATAAAACAAGAAACTAAAAGAATCAATTGCAAGATCTAAAGATATACCTTCAAGCACTAACCTCCCTGGCAACGGCGCCAGAAAAGAGCTTCGTTGATGGGATGTGAGTGCTGCTTACCTAACCTCCCCGGCAACGGAGCCAGAAAAGAGCTTGATGTCTACTACGCGACCTTCTTCTAGTAGACTCGTGTTGGGCCTCCAAGCGCAGAGTTTTGTAGGACAGTAGCAAATTTCCCGCAAGTGGATGACCTAAGGTTTATCAATCCTTGGAAGGCATAGGATGAAGATGGTCTCTCTCAAACAACCCTGCAACTAAATAACAAAGAGTCTCTTGTGTCCCCAACACACCCAATATAATGTTAAATTGTATAGGTGCACTAGTCCGACGAAGAGATGGTGATACAAGTGCAATATGGATAGTAGATATAGGTTTTGGTAGTCTGAAAATATAAAAACAACAAGGTAGCAAGTAGTAAAAGTGAGTGAAAACGGTATTGCAATGCTTGGAAACAAGGCCTAGAGTTCATACTTTCACTAGTGCAAGTTCTCTCAACAATGATAACATAAATAGATCATATAACAATCCCTCAACGTGCAACAAAGAGTCACTCCAAAGTCACTAATAGCGGAGAACAAACGAAGAGATTATTGTAGGGTACGAAACCACCTCAAAGTTATTCTTTCTGATTGATCTATTGGGCTATTCCTAAGTGTCACAAACAACCCTAGAGTTTGTACGAAAATAACACCTTAAGATACACATCAACCAAAACCCTAATGTCACCTAGATACTCCAATGTCACCACAAGTATCCGCGGGTTTGATTATATGATATGCATCACACAATCTCAGATTCATCTATTCAAACCAACACAAAGAACTTCAAAGAGTGCCCCAAAGTTTCTACCGGAGAGTCAAGATGATAACATGTGCCAACCCCGATGCACAAGTTCACAAGGTCACAGTACCCACACGTTGATCACCAAAACATACATCATGTAGATCACGTGAATATCCCATTGTCACGACAGATAAGCACATGTAAGACATACATCAAGTGTTATCAAATCCTTAAAGACTCAATCCTATAATACAACTTCAAAGGGAAAACTCAATCCATTACAAGAAGGTAGAGGGGGAGAAACATCATAATATCCAACTATAATAACAAAGCTCGCGGTACATCAAGATCGTGCCAAATCAAGAACACGAGAGAGAGAGAGAGAGAGATCAAACACATAACTACTGGTACATACCCTCAGCCTCGAGGGTGAACTACTCCCTCCTCGTCATGGGGACCACTGGGATGATGAAGATGGCCACCGGTGATGATTCCCCCCTCCAACAGGGTCCCACAACAGGGTCCCGATTGGTTTTTGGTAGCTATAGAGGCTTGCGGCAGCGGAACACCTGATCTAGGTTCTGTTCTGGGGTTTTTGGGATTTATAAGAGGTGTTGGCATTCGGAACAAGTCAGGGGGCCCACGAGGCGACGACAAGGACGGGGGCGCGCCCTAGGGGGCGCCCTCCACCCTTGTGGTGGCCTCGGGACTCTTCTCCGATATCTTTTCATTCTAGTATTTTTATATTTTCCAAAAATAATCTCCGTAAATTTTCAAGTCAATTGGACTCCGTTTGATATTCCTTTTCTGCGAAACCCAAAAACAAGAAAAAACAGAAACTGGCACTGGGCTCTAGGTTAATAGGCTAGTCTCGAAAATCATATAAAATAGCATATAAAGGCTAAAACATCCAAGATAGATAATATAATAACATGGAATGATCAAAAATTATAGATACGTTGGAGACGTATCATGCTTCTTGCAATACTGGGGCACAATCAAAAGGTTGAAGAGACACAAGGATTAAATGGCCGCTGTAATAAATGGGGGTCGGCCGGCCTGTAATCGTCACGTCTTGTCACCGTGTTCGTAGCGGAGGATTCTAGTGCATGCTTGAGCACACCACATGCCTTTCTTTTGACCATACGTGGGCTCGAAGAGGTACCAAATGTATCGCTAGTGAGCCTGTTCCCGCGGAACCGTGCAGTTTATCGCCCGCAACCCTGCAAGCTTCCCGCCCGCCTAGTTTGGCCATGCGTCAGTTAGAAGAGGGCAAATCGGGAGTGTTTATTAGCAAAAACAAAGTGTGTGGAATGACTTCAATCATAAGTTTACCCATGGGTGATGAGGTCAAAGTTACACAGTAGGGTGATGATGGACACTCGAGTGCAATAATTAATTCTGCCTCTACAGGGCACACGGTTGAAGAAACCAACTATGTGCAATAATGTCGAAAATTGCAGTCGAGTTGACTATACAGATCGTTTGCTATGAGATCAACAAGGGAAACACATAAGATAACGGTTAATAAAATCTAAGTCTATTGCATATTATGATCAAAATAGTACTCCAATATACGAGTCTCATATGATGTTGTCGGGGGCGATGCTGATTCCCGCCAACACCTATGGGGACAGGGCCCCTTTTCGGTTCGGTGGGGGGCGGAGAACGCACAAAGAGCGGATGAAGGCAGTGCACGCGGGGAGATTTTTACCCAGCTTCGGGCCGCACGGATGCGTAAAACCCTACTGCTGCTTGTTTGTGTATATTGGATTCTTGCTCAGGAGCGATGGACGCTGCCAGACTGAGCATAAGAGTGTTTCTGGTGTTCAACGAGCCGAGCTGGCCGAGCCTCTGAACTCTCCGACCTGCGGAACCCTTTCTTCTACGTTGCGCTTGGGCCTCCTTTTATACTCAAGGGGTCACCGACAGGGGGCAACGTAGACAAGAAGGGTAAAAATGGAAAAGGATGCGGTAGGTGCAGCTACCGCTACTGTGGATACAATGCACCCTACCTAACTTTGACGGCAGGGGACAAGGGCATTAAATGCCTGTCTGAGTCTCCTAAACAGTGCAAAAGGTGACCGTTAGGAGTGCCACCGTTTGCCACGATGGGCTTCTCTTCATCTCCGCTTGCCACCACGTACCCCTAGCTGCACGGCCTCCCGCCACGTGCGCTCTCGGAGAGTCCCAGAGCGACACATTAGCAGGTGAGCTGGAGCGCGGGCACGCAGTGGGGGTTTCTCGCGGCAAGCTCCTTGCCGCGGCCGTCGTCTTGTCGCGTCTAGAAGCTTGTCGCTCGCTGGTTCTTGCCGGGATGCAGGGCGCGTCGCGGCAAGCTTTCTTGGTATGTCTTGAGTGGCCTTCCCGGCGAGCTCCTCTTGCCGGGGTCTTGTCTCTTCCCGACAAGCTGCTCTTGCCGGGGCCTTGGTTGGCCTTCCCGGCAAGTTCCTCTTGCCGGGGCTTTGTTTTGAATACTTTGCTCTTGAATGGTCTTCAAGGGAACCACGGAGGGTCCTGGCGGTAACCCGGCAAGCCTTGCCGCGGGGCGCTGCAACTGCCCGTGCACGAGTTCGGGGTAATAGGGTACCCCTACTCTAGTACACCGACAGGAGCCCCCGGGCCTGGGCCATACACGGTGCCGAGCACTGTTGGGCCAGGCCCAAAACAGTGCACGGGCATGCGCGGCCTAGGTCACGCCGAATCTAACTCTGCTCCCACCGCGCCTGCCCAGAACGGCACGCGTCAAACGCGGCGTCGTGGGAGAGAT
>NC_041382.1:447513951-447570170 GCF_002162155.2 Triticum dicoccoides
CACGATGATGGGGATGATTCACGCCCTCCTCCTTAAACGGAGGTAGGTGTGAGGGCGTGGTGCATTTACTGGACGGGGCTGGTGCGCGGTTTTCGGGACGTCCACTCCCCGCGTTCACGGGGCGGAGCGATGCTGCCTCATCTGTCACCTCAGTTCTGCATCCCCGCCACGCGGCTCCCATGCGCTTGAGGTCACGGACGGTGGATTGGGAAACTGGGCCATCGCGACCGGGTTGGCCCCGACTCCCTGCCCTTCCCGTGCCTTGATTTGCTGAGCGGGGCGGCCGAGCCCCCACCTCGCTTCTTTATAAAGAGCGGGATGGGAGCATGGAAAACCCGCACTCTCTCATCTTCTCCTTTCTTCAGCTTCTGCTCCCCTTTCTCTCATCTGCCATGGAGAAAGGGAGACCAGGCCCTTCCTCGGCGGCGGCGAGGGTCGCCGCCAGACAGCGCCTCTCTCCCTCTTCTGCGCCCGTGGTGGCAGAGCCGGTCTTGAGGGGAAGAGGAAGAGGACGAGGTCGCGGACGAGGTCGAGGTGCTCGGGGAATAGGCGGATGGGGCGGCGCGTCAGCTTCACCTCCGCCGGCGGATCTTCCCCCCACGGCGGTCCATATAGGGGACGACCCTTGCGAGTTCTTCGTCAGGCTGCGCCGGGCGCCTCGTCGTCGCCTCCGGCTTCCTGCTCCGTTTGCGCGCGCGATGGAAGTGGAGCCTCCCGAGACGCTGAGACTGCACATGAGGGGCTGTGGGATCAGCGACATGCGAGTCCGCGTTGCATTCCCATCCCCTAATGTGATGTATCTTGATCGAGGGTGGAAGACGTTCGCCCGCATCCACAGCTTGACGGAGGGGTTTACCCTCCATTTTAAGTTGATGGAGGGCGATCTCCACTCCGTCAAGGCCTTCGGGTGCTTCGACACTCGGGCGAAGTGCTGCGTGGATAGCTCCTCCGACAGCGAAGGCTCCTCCTCAAGCGAGAGCGACGAGGAGGGGAGCGACAGCGACGACGAGGGTAGCGGGCGGCGGCGTAGCGGGTCCGACTAGGCGTCGGGCGCCACCTTGCGCGGCACCGGCGACTCCATCATCCGCGTCGCCGGCTTCTTGAACTCCCCGGGGTCGTCTCCTTGGGCGGCTGGCGTAGGGAGGCTGCGGAAGGGGAAGAGGGCAGGCGACAAGGCCGTCAAGCCGGAGTACGAGGGCGTGGTGCCCTCGACAGCGTGCTGACGTCCCGCCGCCCCGTCTTCGAGCCCCGCTTCCGGCGTCGCCGTCGCCGTCCAGCCTTTGGACGGCCCCCCGGGATGTTCCCTTGGTGTCTTCTGGCACCCGTAGCTCGCCTAGGCACTCCTTTTGCCCTTTTCGCCTCCTTGACCTGCCTCCTGAAAAGGGGGACAGGAAAGGGATCACGGGCATCTTATCTTTTTAATTTGTAAGCCTTCGGGCCTTAGCTGTATCTAAAATTTGTAATCCTCTCTTTCATGTTTTTCATCCTCTATGGACTGTACCTGGGTGGGATGTTTTTTTAATGAAAGGGGATGCTTGCCGGGGTATTTGTCTCGCGAGTTAAACCCACGCCAAGGAGCAAATCCTTGGTATCCTTCGGACAGACATTTCATCTCCCGGCAACGGACCCTGCCGCCTTCCCACGTCGCTCGACCTTTCTCACGCTTTTGACGGAGGCAGGGACGAGGTGGGCGCGGTTTTTCCTCGCTTCATCCCCTTGCTTCCGCGACTACGACCGAACTTGGCCCCGAGAACGAGCCCCAGGGCCTAGAGTCGAGGGAGCACGGCAGTTTCCGGGAAGAAACGTGGTTTCGCATTCCCTAGTCCATAAGAGGATGCATGATGAGGGATGAAAGACTTATCTGATAGCGCAGCCCTCGGCAACTCTGGTTTGCCGTGGACGATTCTTGGCACTCACAGCCCCCGGCGATACTGGCTTGTCGAGAAGGCTCTTATCTTCAGCAGAGAACTTTGACCTTCTCGATGCCGGCTTCCGGCAAGCTGATTGCCAGGAAGGCTTTTATCTTCAGCAGAGAACTTTGACGTTCTCGATGCCGGCTTCCGGCAAGCTGGTTGCCAGGAAGGCTTTTATCTTCAGCAGAGAACTTTGACGTTCTCGATGCCGGCTTCCGGCAAGCTGGTTGCCAGGAAGGCTTTTATCTTCAGGCGGAGGTGAAGCTGACGCGCGAGAAGGCGAGCTGACTCAGCGGAAAGTGAACCTCGATAGCTACGAGGAGGAGCTTGCCGCGCGCGAACGGGCACTCGGCGGGACGCTCCGAGAGGCAAAGGATACGGTTGCGGCTGCCGAGGCCGCCAAGAAAGAATTGGAGGCAAAGGTGGCGCAGCTAGAAACTGATCTGAAGGGTGGTGGCGAAGAGCTTGCCGCCCTCAAGCTAGAGCGCGAGAAGGACGCCCTTGCCCACAGTGAGCTGCAGGGCCGACTCGCCGAGAGGGGCAAGGAATTGAGCGCCGCCAAGGATTCCAACGCCGATCTGACGCTGAAGCTGGCCACCTTGACAGAGGCGTTGGACAGCGCAAGGAAACGGGAGGCAGACTTGAAGAAGGACATCGAGGCCAACGAGGCGCTGCTAGCGAGGGCCGCCGAAACCCAGAATCTTCTCAGAGATATTGTGGAGCTCTGGACGGAGGGCCTCGTGGACATTGCTGCAATTATTGAAAAGGAGCTGGTGCAATTGGGGGTGGAAGGCTTCGGATACTCCTCCGACGAGAAACTCCAACCCAGCGCCAAGTTCACTCTGTTCTTCAAAGGCGTGGCGGCGGCGCTCCAGCAGCTCCGGAACGGATCCCAAAACAGTTGGCCGATGAGTCACGCTCGATTTGTGCTAGAGTTCTGGAGAAGGTGCTGGTGAAGGTGGCCTTCCGCAATCCGGGCCTCAACCTCACCAACGTCCTCAGGAAGCTGCCGGTGGACGCTGATCTTGACGCACTTAAGGCCCTCGTAGCACCCATCGTCGACAGGGTGAACGAGGTCAAAAGGGTTGACGGCGGTCGCGTAGATTAGGCCGTCCATTTTCTTCTTTTCTTGTCGCTACCAGTCATGTCACGGGAACACTTTATTAGAGGCGCGACAAGTTATTCTTGTAATATAACTCTATCTTAGGCAAAAAATAGCTGTGTTACTTCCTTTACTCGACTCTTGGCTTTGTATGGTCCTGCCCTACGCTTTTTAGGGAAACTTGCCGGTGCAGGCACTCTTGCCGCGAGCGCCGAGTGCGGAACTTCAGCAGCCTGCTGGCGGGGCCGCTACTGACAAGCAACCTTGTCGCAACTAGTTGCAGCTCACTTAAGTTGTTGAGTGGACTCGAAACAAAGTAAGGGCGCTAGCGGCTCACTTATGTCGCTGAGCGGACTCGAAGCAAAGTAAGGGCGCTAGCAGCTCACTTAAGTCGTTGAGCGGACTCGAAACAAAGTAAGGGCGCAGCTAGTTGTGAATTGGTTCCTCCACGCACAGGTTTTCCATACAAAGCACGGTCGTTCAAGGAAAATAACTCAAAAACTGATTGCTCAAGCTTTAGCAACTTAGCTTTTCTGTCGTCTGCTTCCCGGCAAGGAGAAACTCTTTTTTTTTTGAACGGACTGGTCCACACCATTATCCTCTCCTTCCCCCCCCGGTAAACCTTGTGGGCGAGGGAACCTTCCTTCTTTTGAGAAAGAGACAGAGAATTAAAACAATGATATGGAGCCTTGGGCTCGTTATCGGTTACCGGGGTTTGGTGCTGCACAAGATGTCAGATAATATATGCGAAAAAGGATCATAGCATAAGGAAACTGACAAGATGTGCGGGGCACATGAACTTTACTAGTGCACGGGGTCTGCGCCCGGCTCTGTACAAAGGATTACATGCAACAGCGGCAAGACTTGTACAGAAAGGTGGTTGCCGGACAGGGTCCGACAACCGCGCCTTATGGGTAAAACTTACGAAGATGCTCAATGTTCTAGGAGTTGCTCACCGGAATGCCATCTTCGGTCTCAAGGCGGACAGCGCCGGGCCTAGTGACTCGTTTCACCCGATAAGGGCCTTCCCACCTCGGCGTCAACTTGTTGGAATTCTTGGCCGACTGAACGCGCCGAAGAACAAGGTCGCCTTCCTCGAGACTCCTGGCATTGACTCTGCGGCTATGGTAGCGGCGCAGAACTTGCTGGTAGCGAGCGGCTCGCGCAGCAGCCTGGAGACCAGGTACCCTACCTGGCGCACCAGAGATGTCGGGGGCGATGCTGATTCCCGCCAACACCTATGGGGACAGGGCCCCTTTTCGGTTCGGTGGGGGGCGGAGAGCGCACAAAGAGCGGATCGAGGCCGTGCACGCGGGGAGATTTTTACCCAGCTTCGGGCCGCACGGATGCGTAAAACCCTACTGCTGCTTGTTTGTGTATATTGGATTCTTGCTCAGGAGCGATGGACGCTGCCAGACTGAGCGTAAGAGTGTTTCTGGTGTTCAACGAGCCGATCTGGCCGAGCCTCTGAACTCTCCGACCCGCGGAACCTCTTCTACGTTGCGCTTGGGCCTCCTTTTATACTCAAGGGGTCACCGACAGGGGGCAACGTAGACAAGAAGGGTAAAAATGGAAAAGGATGCGGTAGGTGCAGCTACCGCTACTGTGGATACAGTGCACCCTACCTAACTCTGACGGCAGGGGACAAGGGCATTAAATGCCTGTCTGTGTCTCCTAAACAGTGCAAAAGGTGACCGTTAGGAGTGCCACCGTTTGCCACGATGGGCTTCTCTTCATCTCTGCTTGCCACCATGTACCCCTAGCTGCACGGCCTCCCGCCACGTGCGCTCTGGGAGAGTCCCAGAGCGACACGTTAGCAGGTGAGCTGGAGCGCGGGCACGCAGTGGGGGTTTCCCGCGGCAAGCTCCTTGCCGCGGCCGTCGTCTTGTCGTGTCTAGAAGCTTGTCGCTCGCTGGTTCTTGCCGGGACGCAGGGCGCGTCGCGGCAAGCTTTCTTGGTATGTCTTGAGTGGCCTTCCTGGCGAGCTCCTCTTGCCGGGGTCTTGTCTCTTCCCGACAAGCTCCTCTTGCCGGGGCCTTGGTTGGCCTTCCCAGCAAGTTCCTCTTGCCGGGGCTTTGATTTGAATACTTTGCTCTTGAATGGTCTTCAAGGGAACCACGGAGGGTCCTGGCGGTAACCCGGCAAGCCTTGCCGCGGGGCGCTGCAACTGCCCGTGCACGAGTTCGGGGTAATAGGGTACCCCTACTCTAGTACACCGACAGGAGCCCCTGGGCCTGGGCCATACACGGTGCCGAGCGCTGTGGGGCCAGGCCCAAAACAGTGCACGGGCACGCGCGGCCTAGGTCACGCCGAATCTAACTCTGCTCCCACCGCGCCTGCCCAGAACGGCACGCGTCAAACGCGGCGTCGTAGGAGAGATCGTGGGAGTTTGTTCACTTGGAAGGCCGAAACGTCCGCCCCGCCCCTCTTTATAAGCAGGGGAAACAGGGGCATTTCCTCCATCCTCGCCATTCGCTGTTGCAATCTTAGAAGCCTCCGCCGCCCCCCTCCGCTTTCAAAGTCGAAAGAGGGCAGCACTCTACTCCCGTCGCCGCCGCCACCACCAGCGCCGTCGATCTCCCCCACCGCCTCCGCCATGCCTCCAAAGCCTGGAAAGGGGAAGGCCACGAAGGCCGCGACCGTGAAAGCTGTGAAGTCGACCAGAAGAGATAGTACCACTCCCCCATCCCCTACCTGGCGCGCCAGAGATGTCGGAGAACTCGTGCACGGGCAGTTGCAGCGCCCCGCGGCAAGGCTTGCCGGGTTACCGCCAGGACCCTCCGTGGTTCCCTTGAAGACCATTCAAGGGCAAATTATTCAAATCAAAGCCCCGGCAAGAGGAACTTGCCGGGAAGGCCAACCAAGGCCCCGGCAAGAGGAGCTCGCCGGGAAGGCCACTCAAGACATACCAAGAAAGCTTGCCGCGACGCGCCCTGCGTCCCGGCAAGAACCAGCGAGCGACAAGCTTCTAGACGCGACAAGACGACGGCCACAGCAAGGAGCTTGCCGCGGGAAACCCCCACTGCGTGCCCGCGCTCCAGCTCACCTGCTAACGTGTCGCTCTGGGACTCTCCCAGAGCGCACGTGGCGGGAGGCCGTGCAGCTAGGGGTACGTGGTGGCAAGCGGAGATGAAGAGAAGCCCATCGTGGCAAACGGTGGCACTCCTAACGGTCACCTTTTGCACTGTTTAGGAGACTCAGACAGCATTTAATGCCCTTGTCCCCTGCCGCCAGAGTTAGGTAGGGTGCACTGTATCCACAGTAGCGATAGCTGCACCTACCGCATCCTTTTCCATTTTTACCCTTCTTGTCTACGTTGCCCCCTGTCGGTGACCCCTTGAGTATAAAAGGAGGCCCAAGCGCAACGTAGAAGAGGTTACGCGGGTCGGAGAGTTCAGAGGCTCGGCCAGCTCGGCTCGTTGAACACCAGAAACACTCTTACGCTCAGTCTGGCAGCGTCCATCGCTCCTGAGCAAGAATCCAATATACACAAACAAGCAGCAGTAGGGTTTTACGCATCCGTGCGGCCCGAAGCTGGGTAAAAATCTCCCCGCGTGCACTGCCTCGATCCGCTCTTTGTGCGCTCTCCGCCCCCCACCGAACCGAAAAGGGGCCCTGTCCCCATAGGTGTTGGCGGGAATCAGCATCGCCCCTGACATCTCTGGCGCGCCAGGTAGGGGGTGTCGAGATCGTGCGAACCTGATCCGGCGGGCATGCAAGCTAAATCCTCATCGTCATGGCTCCCAAGGAGCGGGCGAGCAAAAGAACGACGCCAGTGCGGCAACAAAAAAAAAAGCTAAGTCATGCAAGACTTTAGATATTTCCTTTCTATATAAAGTTATCCGCCTCGGAGATCTTGTTCTTTGTACGAAAAACCTGTGCGCGGAGGAATCAACTCGTAGCTAGTCGCGCCCTTACTTTGTTTCGAGTCCGCTCAACAACTTAAGTGAGCTGCTAGCGCCCTTACTTTGCTTCGAGTCCGCTCAGCAACTTAAGTGAGCTGCTAGCGCCCTTACTTTGTTTCGAGTCCGCTCAACAACTTAAGCGAGCTGCAACTAGTTGCGACAAGATTGCTTGTCGGTAGCGACCCCGCCAGCAGGCTGCTAAAGTTCCGCACTCGGCGCTCACGGCAAGGGTGCCTGCATCGGCAAGTTTCCCTAGAAAGCGTAGGGTGGACGTACAAAGAGGGGTTGAACAGGAAGACAGCATGCGTTATTTATTTGAGATTTCTGCATAGACCTATATGCCGAGGAGCCTTCTCGGGGCTAGTTGCGCTCCATGATTGCCTCGAGTCCGCTCGGCAACTTGTGCGGTTGCGCTAGAACCAAGAAGGTAAACCTTTCCGGGAGGCGTTGTTCCCGAATAGCCACTAAGGGCCCGATCCCTCAAGCGCTACTGGCTGGATCGTACGCACCGGAAAGCATTCCAGCAGGCATAGGGAATATGCAGCAAAAGTCGAAATTCGCAAGCAAGTTGAGTGCACTCCGGACGCTAATCACTTGCTATGTTTGAACGCAGTTATGGCCCGGGGGCTGGCGATGTCCTTAGGGGCAATCTTTTCGGTGTCAAGAACGACGAAGTTCTTCGCCATAAGCCTTTCCGGCAACGATCTTGCCGGGAGACGGTGTCAAGAACGACGGAGTTTTCGCCATAAGCCTTTCCAGCAACGATCTTTCCGGGAGCCGGTGTCAAGAACGACGGAGTTCTTCGCCATAAGCCTTTCCGGCAACGATCTTGCCGGGAGCCGGTGTCAAGAACGACGAAGTTCTTCACCATAAGCCTTTCCGGCAACTCCGCAGCAAGTGGGACGAGTGGAGAGCAGATTGGTGCTGGATTGTAGAAGAGAGCCTGCAGCCGTTCACCGCCCTCCGCCAAGCCTCAGCAGTGCGCGGCAATGACTGGAGCGCTCTGTCCGCGGACGACGACAAGCTGACGATCGCCACCACTCGGATCTTGCGTCTTAGGCTTGTCGGGCTGACTGTAGGAGCTGTCGGCGCAGATTTCCTTCGCCGGCGCATCGCCCCTCTGCAGGCGAGGGGGAGACCTGCCTGGGAATTTGGAGGCCCGGCGGATATAATGAGGTTGCGTCCGGGCCTCAACTTAAATTTCACCATCCTAGAGTTGGACGGGATGCTTAAGGAGATATTCAAGCATGACCCACAGCATCCCGAGTGGTTCAGGTTGCCGGCAGGCGTCGTTCCTCTGTGCAACAACTCCTCGCGCGATCGCATCTGCGCAATGATGCCTTTGTGTGACTCGCACGGGATCGCTCCAACTTGGCAAGAGCCCGCCGGCGACGTCGTGCAGCAGTTCTTCGACAGCCTAGTGGAGGTGGCGGTCAATGCTGACGAGAAGAAGCTCCTCACCCGCGACACCACTGAGCAAGAGATGGAGCGCATCGCCACCAGGGCGGAAGAGATGGCGGCAGCCGCGGCCGCGGGTGAATTCGGGTTCACCGTGGAGGAAGCGGACGCGGCGTTGGCGATGAGCATTGCCGAACGGGAGCAGCCCGAAGAGGAAGAAGAGCTCGCCGCGCCCGACGCCGAGTCGAACGAGCCCGCCGAAGGTACGAGCGGCCCGTCACCTCCGGGGAGCTTGCCGGGAGCAGGACCCGGAACGCAGCCCCCAGTGCAGCCAAGAAGGCGCCTCAGCAGGATCGGGGATGCAGCAGGGCGGCAAGCTGGTCAACAGCCGCAGCGCCGCACGACGCGCTCCACCGCGGCAAGTAGGGTCGCCGTGGGGGCGCCTCCCGTCGCAGTGGCAACAAGGGCGGGGTCGTCTCGGGCTGGCGCTGCAGTCCCCGCCAAGCGGCCAAGGGATCCCACCCCTCCACCTCGCCGCGCCAGAAGTGGGCCGAACTTCGACCTCTCCGCGCTCAGCTCCGATGAGGAAGATGAAGAAGAGTAAGATTCCCTTGCTTGTTCTTGTAGTTCTTCAACTTGCTGATCTTGTCTTGCATCGGATCTGATCCACCCTGGGCTCTCCTTTTCAGGACTCTGGCCCAGAGGGCGGCGAAGAGGGCCAAGGCTCAGGTGGTGGTCATCGAGGACGAGCCCACTGCGACGACAGGAGGCGCGCCCGAGACTACCTTGCCGGGCCCGGCCGTCACTTCGCAGAGCAGCCCCCAGCGCAGCCCCCAGCGTAAGCATATGGTTTACTTTCTGCTTCTGGATGCGCGTGGTTGCTGTTTTCCTTTGTTGACATCCGATCTCTGTTTTGTTTGTGCAGGAGCAGAACAGCTTGATCAGGAGGGCGTGGTGATCTCCTCCGATTCGTCGTCTGCTTCGACTACGCCGCCAAGGGCGGACTCCCCGGCAAGGGAGCGCCCTCCGGTAAGTGAGGAGCCTCCAGCAAGGGAGGAATCTCCGGCAAGGGACAGCGCTAACGATCCGCCGGTGGTGGAGGCCACGACGGCAGATCCTAGCACAGGTAGCCCTTCTTGCCCGAAACTTTCCTTGTAGTCTTCTGCTGATTTCTCTTCTCGAACACTTGTTTGATTTCTCCTTCTTCTTTGGTCATCAGACCCACCCTCCACGGATCCGATGGAGACCGAGGCGGGCGGCAAAGAAGACGCGCGCGGCAATACTGATGATGCCGCGGCCACCGAAGAAGGAGTCGGCGCTAACGTGCCCGCCGGCGAAGAGGCCGCCAAGGCTGCCGCCGAGGAAGCTGGCGGGGGATCTGGCGATCGCACTGACGGCCCTGAGGCCGCAGGAGCATCAGGCGCTGCACCGACCGCCGATCCCTCCACCGCTGCCGCAGCGCCAGGCTCCGAGGAGCCCCAGCCCGGCGCCTATCTGAAGGCTGGCGAGGGTATCTTCATCAAGCTCCCCTGGGCGTCGAGCTCCAGGGCGCCGGTGGAAGGAGAAGCTCTGGATGGAGAGGTGCTTGCCTCCGCCGGGTTGTCGATCGTCGACGCACCGGGAAGCAGCAGTGAAGAGCCCGAGGAGGAGCGGCTGCTGCGGAGGCTGCTGGCGCTCTACCGCGCCCGCCAAGTCAAGTTGGAGTCCCGGGAAGCGCTTGCCGCGAGGGTGAGCGTGGACATAGAGAAGCGTGCGGAGGAGCTCCGGGGTCTTCGTCAAGAAACTCTCCGGGTCTTGGTGGAGGAGCGGGAGCAGCTTGCAAGGAACGGAAGGCCTTCCTCCTCGAGAAGGCCGAAGCTGAAGAGCAGCAGCGGCTCACCGGCGAGAAGCTGTACGCGCGAGAAGGCGAGCTGACTCAGCGAAAAGTGAACCTCGACAGCCACGAGGAGGAGCTTGCCACGCGCGAACGGGCACTCGGCGGGACGCTCCGAGAGGCAAAGGATACGGCTGCGGCTGCCGAGGCCGCCAAGAAAGAATTGGAGGCAAAGGTGGCGCAGCTAGAAACTGATCTGAAGGATGGTGGCGAAGAGCTTGCCGCCCTCAAGCTAGAGCGCGAGAAGGACGCCCTTGCCCACGGTGAGCTGCAGGGCCGACCCGCCGAGAGGGGCAAGGAATTGAGCGCCGCCAAGGATTCCAACGCCGATCTGACGCTGAAGCTGGCCACCTTGACGGAGGCGTTGGACAGCGCCAGGAAACGGGAGGCAGACTTGAAGAAGGACATCGAGGCCAACGAGGCGCTGCTAGCGAGGGCCGCCGAAACCCAGAATCTTCTCAGAGATACTATGGAGCTCTGGACGGAGGGCCTCGTGGACATTGCTGCAATTATCGAAGAGGAGCTGGTGCAATTGGGGGTGGAAGGCTTCGGATACTCCTCCGACGAGAAACTCCAACCCAGCGCCAAGCTCACTCTGTTCTTCAAAGGCGTGGCGGCGGCGCTCCAGCAGCTCCGGGAACGGATCCCAAAACAGTTGGCCAATGAGTCACGCTCGATTTGTGCTGGAGTTCTGGAGAAGGTGCTGGTGAAGGTGGCCTTCTGCAATCCGGGCCTCAACCTCACCAACGTCCTCAGGAAGCTGCCGGTGGACGCTGATCTTGACGCACTTAAGGCCCTCGTAGCACCCATCGTCGACAGGGTGAACGAGGTCAAAAGGGTTGACGACGGTCGCGTAGATTAGGCCGTCCGTTTTCTTCTTTTCTTGTCGCTGCCAGTCATGTCACGGGAACACTTTATTAGAGGTGCGACAAGTTATTCTTGTAATATAACTCTATCTTAGGCAACAAATAGCTGTGTTACTTCCTTTACTCGACTCTTGGCTTTGTATGGTCCTGCCCTACGCTTTTTAGGGAAACTTGCTGGTGCAGGCACTCTTGCCGCGAGCGCCGAGTGCGGAACTTCAGCAGCCTGCTGGCGGGGCCGCTACTGACAAGCAACCTTGTCGCAACTAGTTGCAGCTCACTTAAGTTGTTGAGTGGACTCGAAACAAAGTAAGGGCGCTAGCGGCTCACTTAAGTCGCTGAGTGGACTCGAAGCAAAGTAAGGGCGCTAGCAGCTCACTTAAGTCGTTGAGCGGACTCGAAACAAAGTAAGGGCGCAGCTAGCTGTGAATTGGTTCCTCCGCACACAGGTTTTCCATACAAAGCACGGTCGTTCAAGGAAAATAACTCAAAAACTGATTGCTCAAGCTTTAGCAACTTAGCTTTTCTGTCGTCTGCTTCCCGGCAAGGAGAAACTCTTTTTTTTTTAACGGCCTGGTCCACACCATTATCCTCTCCTTCCCCCCCGGTAAACCTTGTGGGCGAGGGAACCTTCCTTCTTTTGAGAAAGAGACAGAGAATTAAAACAATGATATGGAGCCTTGGGCTCGTTATCGCTTACCGGGGTTTGGTGCTGCACAAGATGTCAGATAATATATGCGAAAAAGGATCATAGCATAAGGAAACTGACAAGATGTGCAGGGCACATGAACTTTACTAGTGCACGGGGTCTGCGCCCGACTCTGTACAAAGGATTACATGCAACATCGGCAAGACTTGTACAGAAAGGTGGTTGCCGGACAGGGTCTGACAACCGCGCCTTATGGGTAAAACTTACGAAGATGCTCAATGTTCCAGGAGTTGCTCACCGGAATGCCATCTTCGGTCTCAAGGCGGACAGCGCCGGGCCTAGTGACTCGTTTCACCCGATAAGGGCCTTCCCACCTCGGCGTCAACTTGTTGGAATTCTTGGCCGACTGAACGCGCCGAAGAACAAGGTCGCCTTCCTCGAGACTCCTGGCATTGACTCTGCGGCTATGCTAGCGGCGCAGAGCTTGCTGGTAGCGAGCGGCTCGCGCAGCAGCCTGGAGACGGTCTTCCTCAAGGAGCAGCGCGTCATCTTGCCGCAGCTGCTCTTGCTCGAGCTCATCATAAGCGAGCAGTCGAGGCGACCCGTATACGAGTTCCGTGGGGAGAACTGCCTCCGCTCCATAGACTAGAGCGAAGGGTGTCTGGCCAGTGGCTCGATTTGGCGTCGTCCTGATCGACCAAAGAACCACCGGCAGCTCCTCGATCCAGTTTCTTCCGCACTTGTGTAGCCTGTTGAAAGTTCTGGTCTTGAGGCCTCGCAGCACTTCAGTGTTTGCCCTCTCTGCTTGACCGTTGCTTCTCGGATGAGCAACAGAAGCGAAGCAGACCTTGGCGCCAAGGTCTCGGACGTACTGCATGAAGGTGCGGCTTGTAAATTGCGTGCCGTTGTCGGTGATGATCATGTTCGAGATCCCGAAACGGCAAACAATTGACCTGAAGAACTTGACTGCTGACTGTGCTATCACCTTCCTCACTGGTTCCACTTCCGGCCACTTTGTGAACTTGTCGATTGCAACGTACAAGAACTCAAAGCCCCCGACAGCTCGGGGGAAAGGGCCGAGGATGTCGAGCCCCCAGACCGAAAATGGCCAGGATAAAGGGATCGTCCTGAGAGCTTGAGCTGGCTGGTGTATCTGTTTGGAATGGAACTGGCACGCTTCACACTTGGTTACTTGTGCAGTTGCATCCTGGAGGGCTGTCGGCCAGAAGAAGCCTTGTCGGAACGCTTTGCCGATGAGTGCTCTTGCGCCAATGTGGTGACCACATATGCCTCCATGTATTTCTGCCAACAGCTGTTGCCCATCTTCCCGACGAATACACTTCAATTTCACACCGTTGAGTCTTATTCTGTACAGTGTGCTGTCGACAAACTTGTACATACTTGACTGCCGGGCTACTTTTTCAGCTTCTTCTTGCTCTTTGGGAAGCTCTCCTGTCTGGAGGAAACGGACAATCTGCTGCGCCCATGCTAGAGCTTGCGGCTCGAGAACAAGGACTAAAGGCATATCTGTTGCTGCGGGAACATCCGCTTCTACGGCAAGAACCTGTGGTTCTGCCGGAGCGTGATATTCCCCGGCAAGCTTGCCGGAGCAAAACTTGTCGGGAGCGTTTGCTTCGACGGAACAAACCATAAGGTTTGCCAGAGCAGACTGCCCCTCAGCATCGTTGGCGTTGATCTTGGGGACTTTCTTGGCGGCGGCTTCGGGGTGCTCTGCCGGAAAGTAGTCACCTGAAACCAACTTCCTCTTCTTATTCTGTCCAGTTGATGGTGCCACGGAAGGTTGAGTCAGCTTGAGCACAAAGATCCCTGGTTCCACAGGCAACTTTAGTGCGGCACATTTTGACAGGCCATCAGCAATGTCATTCTGAGCTCTTGGGATATGCTCCATTTGTAGGCCGTCAAAGCGCTCTTCTAGCTTCCTCACTTCATCAACATATGCTTCCATCAACGGGCTCTGGTAGTCCTTGTTCACTTGGCGGACGACAAGCTGCGAGTCACCCCTGATAATGAGCTTCTTGATCCCAAGGTCGGCTGCTATTCTGAGACCGGCAAGCAATCCTTCATACTCTGCAGTATTGTTGGTTGCTTGCTCTTTGGGAAAGTGCATCTGGACTATGTACTTGAGGTGCTCTCCGGTGGGTGCGATAAGCAGCACGCCAACACTGGCGCCTTGCAGCGAGAAGGCACCATCAAAGTACATCACCACTCTTGGCTTGTCTCCTTGATGGGAATGCTCGTCTCTGGAACTTCTTCGTCTGGAGTTGGCGTCCACTCTGCTATGAACTCTGCCAATGCCCTGCTTTGGATAGTTGCAGTGCTCTCAAACTTGAGGCCAAAGCTTGACAGTTCCAAGGCCCACTCGACAATCCTGCCTGTTGCTTCTGGATTCTGCAGTATCCTTTTTAGCTGAAAGCGAGTGACGACTGTGATCTCGTGTGCCTGGAAGTAATGGCGCAGCTTTCTCGAGGCCATGAGAAGGCCGAAAAGCAGTTTTTGCACACCAGAGTACCTCGACCTAGCCCCCTGGAGAAGGGAGCTGACAAAGTAAACTGGGCGCTGCACCATCTTCTTCTGCACGTCCTTGCACATCTGCGCAGATTCATCTTCGTCGGGACCAGAGTTTGCCGAACCAGAGATCGCCGGACCAGAGCTTGTCGGAGAAGCCCCCTGCTTGTCGCTGGATTCACCTGCTGCGGTTGCTGGCTCATCGTCCGCCTCTCTCTCCGCTACTAACGCAGCACTAACCACTTGATTGGTTGCCGCTAGGTACAGCAGCAACTTTTCTTGTGGCTTAGGTGCGACAAGTATTGGAGTGGAGGACAGGTACCTCTTCAAATCCTGCAGCGCAGGCTCCGCTTCCGGAGTCCATTTCATTGGACCTGCCTTTTTCAATATTTTGAAAAATGGCAAGGCGCGCTCAGCAGACTTAGAGATAAACCTGCTGAGAGCAGCCACGCGACCGGCAAGTCTTCGCACATCCTTGACGCGCTTCGGTGCTTCAATCTGCTCGATGGCCTTAATCTTGTCGGGGTTGGCTTCAATTCCCCGCTGAGACACAAAGAACCCGAGAAGCTTGCCGGAAGGGACTCCAAACACACACTTCTCGGGGTTGAGCTTGAGGTTGATCTTGCGCAGATTTGTAAAAGTTTCTTCTAAATCTTGGATCAGGGTAGCCTTGTCCTTGCTCTTGACCACTATATCATCCATGTAGGCTTCCACATTTCTGTGTATCTGTGGCTCAAAAGCGACGTGGACTACTCTTGCAAATGTTGAACCAGCATTCTTCAACCCAAAGGGCATTCATACAAAACAGTATGTGCCACAAGGGGTGATAAATGCGGTTTTCTCCTCATCTTCTTCTGCCATGAAGATTTGATGGTACCCTGAGTACGCATCAAGAAATGAAAGCAAATCGCATCCAGCTGTGGAGTCAACAATCTGGTCAATGCGCGGCAAGGGAAATGGATCTTTGGGACAAGCTTTATTGACATCAGTGAAGTCTATACAAAGTCTCCATTTCCCGTTCGCTTTGCGCACGACTACAGGATTGGCCAACCACGTGGGATGGAGCACTCCTCTGACAAGGCCTGCTGCTTCCAATTTCCTGATCTCTTCTGCAATGAACTCCTGGCGCTCCATCGCTTGCTTTCTGACTCTCTGCTTGACGGGCCGCGCATGAGGACAGACGGCAAGGTGGTGCTCGATTGCTTTCCTGGGAACACCGGGGATATCAGACGGTTGCCATGCAAACACGTCGACATTCGCCCGCAGGAAAGCAACGAGCACGCTTTCCTATTTGGGGTCAAGCGTGGCACTGATGGTGAAGGTACCACCAGTGCCGTCCTCCTTGGCGGACACCTTCTTGGTCTCGGGTGGAGCTGCCATCATCTTCTTGCATTTGCCGGTGGAGCTCGATGGTGCGTCCTCGACGGTAGCGCAGCACTCTGAAGAGGTGCGCTTGCCGGAGTGGGCATCAGAGCTCTTGCCGGACCTGGCCTTCTTCTTCTCCCCGGGAACTTCAGTGGCAAGTGTGCGGTGATCAGCTGCGGCTGCTGCTTCCCGGTAGATCTTGTCGGCGCAGATAAGGGCATCCTTCTTGTCGCCGGGGACAGAGATGACACTTATCGGGCCTGGCATTTTGAGCACGTTGTATGCATAGTGAGAGGCTGCCATAAACTTGGCGAGCGCAGGACGACCAAGGATCCCATTGTAGGGCAATGGAAAATCGGCAACGTCAAATGTGACCCTTTCAGTTCTGAAATTCAGCTCGCTGCCAAATGTGACCGGCAGCGTGATCTTCCCTTTCGGCTTGCTCCTTCCCGGGTTGATTCCTTGGAATGTGCCGGTCTCTTCGAGCTCGCTGTCAGGGATCTGAAGTTTGTGAAGGACCGCGGAGGAGATGAGATTCAAGCCGGCCCCACCGTCAACTAGCATCTTTGTGACCTTGAGGTTGCGGATAGTTGGTGAGACCAGCATCGGCAAGCACCCGACCGCAGTTACGCGATCAGGGTGATCCCCAATGTCGAAGATAATAGGCGTGCTGGACCATTTCAGGGGCCTGCGTGACTCTATGGATGGCTCTGCTGCATTCACTTCCCGCATCCACTATTTGAGCTGGCGGTGCGAAGTGTGCAGAGAGGCGCCACCGTCAACGCACAGGACCTCCGTGGCTTTCTGAAATTCCTGCTCATCGGCCTCATCATCATCCACGTCTTCGTCATCGTCGTCATCTTCATCCTTGTCGCGGCCGCGGGGAGGTCTATCTCCTTGCCGCTGCTTGGCCTTGCCGCGGCGTCCCCCTCGGCCGGGGCGTTTCTTGCCGGATTCACCAGTTCTTTCCTGGGCCTTCTCTTTGTCGCGTCGCTCATATTCAGCCTTCTGCTGCTCAGCAAGTTGTTCGACCTTTTTGCAGTTCTGGAGATCGTGACCCTTGGTGCGGTGAATCTTGCAATACTGCCTGCCGGAGCTGTCCTGCTTGTCGGCGGCCGCCACAGGATGGGCCTCCTTGTCAGAGCCACCAGCCTTAGCTTCCTTGGCGCCACCTCCGTTGCCGGTCTGCTCGACAGCTAGCACTTCCTTACCCTTATTCCTTCTGTAGTTCCACCGCCGGCCTTTCCTCGCCGGGGCGGCATCCTCACTGTCAGATCCTCCTGCTCCTGTGCTCTCTCCGGGGAGCCTCCTCCCCTCTTCAGCGTGTGCACACTTGTCAGCCAGGGCATAAAGCTCGCTGACGTCTCTGATCTTACACATCGCCATCTCCTCCCCCATCCTTCGATTTCGCACCTTCTGATGGAACGCGCTAATGATCGCGGCGGGGTGGACGTCTGGGATGTTGTGTTGTACACGGCTGAATCTTTGGATGTACTTGCGCAGTGGCTCTCCTTCCTTCTGGGTGAGCAGATGAAGATTGCTCTCTTGGCCATGTGGCTTGTGGCCGCCTGTAAAGGCGCCGACAAACTGATGGCACAGATCAGCCCAGGAAGATATGGAGTTGTCCGGCAAGTGCATGAGCCAGGATCTGACATTGGGCTTGAGCACCAGCGGGAAGTAGTTGGCAAGGATCTTGTCATCTCGTCCCCCGGCAGCTTGCACTGCAATGGTGTAGATGCTGAGGAACTCTGACGGATGCGTCTTGCCGTCGTACTTCTCCGGCATGTCCGGCTTGAAATTTTTTGTGCTGGGCCACTAGACTTGCCGCAGCTCACGGGTGAGCGCAGGACAACCTACCGCGTATGGTAGATCGCCTGGTTCCCCTGGCGCATGCATGTCAGCAGAGAGCCCAGCGCGCTTGTCGGATTGACGCCGCGCTTCTCTTCGGCGCTCGATGCGGGTTCGAGCGTCTTCTTTTTGCCGTTCATGGAGAACTTGACGCTGGTCGCGACGAGCTCGTGGGTCCGACGATGCGGTGGAGCCGCTGTTGGGGTGGACCCGGTGAGTCGGTGATTTTGGCCTTCGTAGTGGAGAGTGCATGGAAGTCGCACCTCCCTCAGTCTTGTTGCCATCGGCTCGCGTCTGGTTGTCCTGCCGCGGCAGCGAGGCGCTTGGTTGCCGCGCAGTGTCGCTGTTAGCGAAGCCAATGAGGCTCTGGATAGTGGCCCTCCATTCGTCGGTCTTGTCCGCCGTCGGAGGATAGTCCAGGAGCAGCTGGGCCCGCGCCAAGGCTTCTGCTGGGGTGGTGGGCGGCAGAGGTGAACGGTGCGAGGAGAGGGGCGTGCGCGGACTCCTAACCAAGTTAGAAGGAGCAGCGTCCCATCCCGGCGACCGTACCTCGCTGGGGCCAGCATGCTGGCGTGCATGCTGGTCTTGAGCGCCGCGCGAACCACCAGCTTGATCTTGGGTCAGCGGACGTATGGCGCTTCGAACGCTATGACGCTGCTGGTCTCGCGCCTCTTGAGAGAGACGCGGAGCGCGCATGGACACCGAGGTCTGTGCCGCCTTGTCCTTGGACTTGGCAGCGCTGTGGGCACCCTCGTCGACGCCCATTCCTCCGCCGGCGTCCACTCCACCATCCGTTTTCTCCGGAGGCGGTGGAAGCGACGTGGACGGAACAGCTGCCTCCGAATTCTTCTTCTTCGGTGGCATGTCGATGAAGACGATGAAGATCTAGCTTGCGTGCACGCCGGATCGGGTTCGCACGATCTCGACGCCCCCTACCTGGCGCGCCAGAGATGTCGGGGGCGATGCTGATTCCCGCCAACACCTATGGGGACAGGCAGAGATGTCGGGGGCGATGCTGATTCCCGCCAACACCTATGGGGACAGGGCCCCTTTTCGGTTCGGTGGGGGCGGAGAGCGCACAAAGAGCGGATCGAGGCAGTGCACGCGGGGAGATTTTTACCCAGCTTCGGGCCGCACGGATGCGTAAAACCCTACTGCTGCTTGTTTGTGTATATTGGATTCTTGCTCAGGAGCGATGGACGCTGCCAGACTGAGCGTAAGAGTGTTTCTGGTGTTCAACGAGCCGAGCTGGCCGAGCCTCTGAACTCTCCGACCCGCGGAACCTCTTCTACGTTGCGCTTGGGCCTCCTTTTGTACTCAAGGGGTCACCGACAGGGGGCAACGTAGACAAGAAGGGTAAAAATGGAAAAGGATGCGGTAGGTGCAGCTACCGCTACTGTGGATACAGTGCACCCTACCTAACTCTGACGGCAGGGGACAAGGGCATTAAATGCCTATCTGAGTCTCCTAAACAGTGCAAAAGGTGACCGTTAGGAGTGCCACCGTTTGCCACGATGGGCTTCTCTTCATCTCCGCTTGCCACCACGTATCCCTAGCTGCACGGCCTCCCGCCACGTGCGCTCTGGGAGAGTCCCAGAGCGACATGTTAGCAGGTGAGCTGGAGCGCGGGCACGGAGTGGGGGTTTCCCGCGGCAAGCTCCTTGCCGCGGCCGTCGTCTTGTCGCGTCTAGAAGCTTGTCGCTCGCTGGTTCTTGCCGGGATGCAGGGCGCGTCGCGGCAAGCTTTCTTGGTATGTCTTGAGTGGCCTTCCCGGCGAGCTCCTCTTGCCGGGGTCTTGTCTCTTCCCGACAAGCTCCTCTTGCCGGGGCCTTGGTTGGCCTTCCCGGCAAGTTCCTCTTGCCGGGGATCTGATTTGAATACTTTCCTCTTGAATGGTCTTCAAGGGAACCACGGAGGGTCCTGCCGGTAACCCGGCAAGCCTTGCCGCGGGGCGCTGCAACTGCCCGTGCACGAGTTCGGGGTAATAGGGTACCCCTACTCTAGTACACCGACAGGAGCCCCCGGGCCTGGGCCATACACGGTGCCGAGCGCTGTTGGGCCAGGCCCAAAACAGTGCACAAGCACGCGCGGCCTACGTCACGCCGAATCTAACTCTGCTCCCACCGCGCCTGCCCAGAACGGCACGCGTCAAACATGGCGTCGTGGGAGAGATTGTGGGTGGCGTGCGTGGGGCTAAGCCCCCCCCCCCCCGAGCATGCGTCAGGCCACGATGATGGGGATGATTCACGCCCTCCTCCTTAAACGGAGGTAGGTGTGAGGGCGTGGTGCATTTACTGGATGGGGCTGGTGCGCGGTTTTCGGGACGTCCACTCCCCGCGTTCACGGGGCGGAGCGATGCTGCCTCATCTGTCGCCTCAGTTCTGCATCCTCGCCACGCGGCTCCCATGCCCTTGAGGTCACGGATGGTGGATTGGGAAACTGGGCCATCGCGAGCGGGTTGGCCCCGACTCCCTGCCCTTCCCGTGCCTTGATTTGCTGAGCGGGGCGGCCGAGCCCCCACCTCGCTTCTTTATAAAGAGCGGGATGGGAGCATGGAAAACCCGCACTCTCTCATCTTCTCCTTTCTTCAGCTTCTGCTCCCCTTTCTCTCATCTGCCATGGAGAAAGGGAGACCAGGCCCTTCCTCGGCGGCGGCGAGGGTCGCCGCCAGACAGCGCCTCTCTCCCTCTTCTGCGCCCGTGGTGGCAGAGCCGGTCTTGAGGGGAAGAGGAAGAGGACGAGGTCGCGGACGAGGTCGAGGACGAGGTCGAGGCGCTCGGGGAAGAGGCGGACGGGGCGGCGCGTCAGCTTCACCTCCGCCGGCGGCTCTTCCCCCCACGGCGGTCCATATAGGGGACGACCCTTGCGAGTTCTTCGTCAGGCTGCGCCAGGCGCCTCGTCATCGCCTCCGGCTTCCTGCTCCATTTGCGCGCGCGATGGAAGTGGAGCCTCCCGAGACGCTGAGACTGCACATGAGGGGCTGTGGGATCAGCGGCACGCGAGTCCGCGTTGCATTCCCAGCCCCTAATTTGATGTATCTTGATCGAGGGTGGAAGACGTTCGCCCGCATCCACAGCTTGACGGAGGGGTTTACCCTCCATTTTAAGTTGATGGAGGGCGATCTCCTCTCCGTCAAGGCCTTCGGGTGCTTCGGCACTTGGGCGAAGTGCTGCGTGGATAGCTCCTCCGACAGCGAAGGCTCCTCCTCGAGCGAGAGCGACGAGGAGGGGAACGACAGCGACGACGAGGGTAGCGGGCGGCAGAGTAGCGGGTCCGACTAGGCGTCGGGCGCCGCCTTGCGCGGCACCGGCGACTCCATCATCCGCGTCGCCGGCTTCTTGAACTCCCCGGGGTCGTCTCCTTGGGCGGCTGGCGTAGGGAGGCTGCGGAAGGGGAAGAGGGCAGGCGACAAGGCCGTCAAGCCAGAGTACGAGGGTGTGGTGCCCTCGACAGCGTGCTGACGTCCCGCCGCCCCGTCTTCGAGCCCCGCTTCCGGCGTCGCCGTCGCTGTCCAGCCTTTGGACGCCCCCCCGGGATGTTCCCTTGGTGTCTTCTGGCACCCGTAGCTCGCCTAGGCACTCCTTTTGCCCTTTTCACCTCCTTGACCTGCCTCCTGAAAAGGGGGACAGGAAAGGGATCACGGGCATCTTATCTTTTTAATTTGTAAGCCTTCGGGCCTTAGCTGTATCTAAAATTTGTAATCCTCTCTTTCATGTTTTTCATCCTCTATGGACTGTACCTGAGTGGGATGTTTTTTTAATGAAAGGGGATGCTTGCCGGGGTATTTGTCTCGCGAATTAAACCCACGCCAAGGAGCAAATCCTTGGTATCCTTCGGACAGACATTTCATCTCCCGGCAACGGACCCTGCCGCCTTCCCACGTCGCTCGACCTTTCTCACGCTTTTGACGGAGGCAGGGACGAGGTGGGCGCGGTTTTTCCTCGCTTCATCCCCTTGCTGCCGCGACTACGACCGAACTTGGCCCCGAGAACGAGCCCCAGGGCCTAGAGTCGAGGGAGCACGGCAGTTTCTGGGAAGAAACGTGGTTTCGCATTCCCCAGTCCATAAGAGGATGCATGATGAGGGATGAAAGACTTATCTTGTAGCGCAGCCCTCGGCAACTCTGGTTTGCCGTGGACGATTCTTGGCACTCATAGCCCCCGGCGATACTGGCTTGTCGGGAAGGCTCTTATCTTCAGCAGAGAACTTTGACCTTCTCGATGCCGGCTTCCGGCAAGCTGCTTGCCAGGAAGGCTTTTATCTTCAGCAGAGAACTTTGACGTTCTCGATGCCGGCTTCCGGCAAGCTGGTTGCCAGGAAGGCTTTTATCTTCAGCAGAGAACTTTGACGTTCTCGATGCCGGCTTCCGGCAAGCTGGTTGCCAGGAAGGCTTTTATCTTCAGCAGAGAACTTTGACGTTCTCGATGCCGGCTTCCGGCAAACTGGTTGCCAGGAAGGCTTTTGTCTTCAGCAGAGAACTTTGACGTTCTCGATGCCGGCTTCCGGCAAGCTGGTTGCCAGGAAGGCTTTTGTCTTCAGCAGAGAACTTTGACGTTCTCGATGCCGGCTTCCGGCAGGCTGGTTGCCAGGAAGGCTTTTGGCGAAGAACTTCGTTGTTCTTGACACCGGCTCCCGACAAGATCGTTGCCGGAAAGGCTTATGGCGAAGAACTTCGTCGTTCTTGACACCGGCTCCCGGCAAGATCGTTGCCGGAAAGGCTTATGGCGAAGAACTCCGTCGTTCTTGACACCGGCTCCCGGCAAGATCGTTGCCGGAAAGGCTTATGGCGAAGAACTTCGTCGTTCTTGACACCGAAAAGATTGGCCCTAAGGACATCGCCAGCCCCCGGGCCATAACTGCGTTCAAACATACCAAGTGATTAGCGTCCGGAGTGCACTCAACTTGCTTGCGAATTTTGACTTTTGCTGCATATTCCCTATGCCTGCTGGAATGCTTTCCGGTGCATACGATCCAGCCAGTAGAGCTTGAGGGATCGGGCCCTTAGCGGCTATTCGGGAACAACGCCTCCCGGAAAGGTTTACGTTCTAGCGCAACCGCACAAGTTGCCGAGCGGACTCGAGGCAATCATGGAGCGCAACTAGCCCCGGGAAGGCTCCTCGGCATACAGGTCTATGCAGAAATCTCAAATAAATAACGCATGCTATCTTCCTGTTCAACCCCTCTTTGTACGTCCACCCTACGCTTTCTAGGGAAACTTGCCGGTGCAGGCACCCTTGCCGCGAGCGCCGAGTGCGGAACTTCAGCAGCCTACTGGCGGGGTCGCTACCGACAAGCAATCTTGTCGCAACTAGTTGCAGCTCGCTTAAGTTGTTGAGCGGACTCGAAACAAAGTAAGGGCGCTAGCAGCTCACTTAAGTTGCTGAGCAGACTCGAAGCAAAGTAAGGGCGCTAGCAGCTCACTTAAGTTGTTGAGCGGACTCGAAACAAAGTAAGGGTGCGACTAGCTACGAGTTGATTCCTCCGCGCACAGGTTTTTCGTACAAAGAACAAGATCTCCGAGGCGGATAACTTTATATAGAAAGGAAATATCAAAAGTCTTGCATGACTTAGCTTTTTTTTGTTGCCGCACTGGCGTCGTTCTTTTGCTCGCCCGCTCCTTGGGAGCCATGACGATGAGGATTTAGCTTGCGTGCCCGCCGGATCGGGTTCGCACGATCTCGACACCCCCTACCTGGCGCGCCAGAGATGTCGGGGGCGATGCTAATTCCCGCCAACACCTATGGGGACAGGGCCCCTTTTCGGTTCGGTGGGGGGCGGAGATCGCACAAAGAGCGGATCGAGGCAGTGCACTCGGGGAGATTTTTACCCAGCTTTGGGCCGCACGGATGCGTAAAACCCTACTGCTGCTTGTTTGTGTATATTGGATTCTTGCTCAGGAGCGATGGACGCTGCCAGACTAAGCATAAGAGTGTTTCTGGTGTTCAACGAGCCGAGCTGGCCGAGCCTCTGAACTCTCCGACCTGCGGAACCCTTTCTTCTACGTTGCTCTTGGGCCTCCTTTTATACTCAAGGGGTCACCGACAGGGGGCAACGTAGACAAGAAGGGTAAAAATGGAAAAGGATGCGGTAGGTGCAGCTACCGCTACTGTGGATACAATGCACCCTACCTAACTTTGACGGCAGGGGACAAGGGCATTAAATGCCTGTCTGAGTCTCCTAAACAGTGCAAAAGGTGACCGTTAGGAGTGCCACCGTTTGCCACGATGGGCTTCTCTTCATCTCCGCTTGCCACCACGTACCCCTAGCTACACGGCCTCCCGCCACGTGCGCTCTGGGAGAGTCCTAGAGCGACACATTAGCAGGTGAGCTGGAGCGCGGGCACGCAGTGGGGGTTTCCCGCGGCAAGCTCCTTGCCGCGGCCGTCGTCTTGTCGCGTCTAGAAGCTTGTCGCTCGCTGGTTCTTGCCGGGACGCAGGGCGCGTCGCGGCAAGCTTTCTTGGTATGTCTTGAGTGGCCTTCCCGGCGAGCTCCTCTTGCCGGGGTCTTGTCTCTTCCCGATAAGCTCCTCTTGCCGGGGCCTTGGTTGGCCTTCCCGGCAAGTTCCTCTTGCCGGGGCTTTGATTTGAATACTTTGCTCTTGAATGGTCTTCAAGGGAACCACGGAGGGTCCTGGCGGTAACCCGGCAAGCCTTGCCGCGGGGCGCTGCAACTGCCCGTGCACGAGTTCGGGGTAATAGGGTACCCCTACTCTAGTACACCGACAGATGTCATTTCAACGATTGTACCACAAAAGCCCGAAATATTACAAGGTTCAAATTCCGGAGTTATATGGCTCAAATTCGAATATTACAAGGTTCAAACTAATATTAGAAGTAAAATTCAGCTCATTCAACTGCAAACGCCCACGCTGATCAGTTGAACATGGATATAAGAGAGGTTCAATCTAATATTACTTCTAAGGCTTGTTTGAATATCTCATCATTTTTGCAAAGGGATCAGCCACTAACAAGTGATGTATGGGGTTGACACAATGACCTCCAATTACTCTGTCATCTGAAGTTTCAAAATGAAATTCAGCTTTTTCGGAGCCTTTTCCATTCTGCTGCAGCCGCCGGTGCTGATCAACAAACCATTCATTTTTGCGAAATAAATCTAGGGTAAACCTCATTACGTTCAGCACCGTTGCTCTGACAATAAAGAACCATTACAAATAAAATCTCTGGTAAGGCCCCTCGGTAGGAGTTCAAAGTAATTTATGAGAGATGCAAATCTAGATATTCGATGTGATTGTTATATTGTATCACATTATCCACCACCAGGCGTAATCTTATCTGCAAAATAACAAAATGTGTTAGTGCCTACATGCAATTTTGAACACTACTACATGCCTATTTGGTTTGCAGGATTTGTAAAATGCACTAATGTGCCATCTTCGATCCGACATGATTAACATGGGTATTTGAGTACAATCTAAAAAAATGTAGCCTTGTTCACAGGAGGTTGGAGTGGATGAAAAATTCCCTAAGAACACTAGTACAGATGAATCCATAGGAGAAATGCTTACAGATTGTAATCATATGAATCAATCAATACTATGAGGGGGGACATGTATGTACTGAAATCCTCCAAAATTCCTTCAGAAATCGTAGTACATTGTCATTGTAAACTTGGGAAAAGGTGTCAAAAATTGAACTCCCTTATGGTTAACATTTAACAGGAAAGGAACATCACCTCGATATATAGCTTCTCCATATACGGAAAGCATCTCAGGAAACTGACAACTTGGTCTAGGTTGGGGTTGACAGATTCTAGTGCCAAGACCTTCACTGTGTGCAAATTCTGGGTCAGGCTTGTCGGAATCATTTTCTGGATGACAGATGAACATACATCTTCAAAATTAGAAATAATGTGAATTTCAAGAAGGAGATGTAGAAGGCGATTGTTGTACTTGAACGTATGTGGATCCAATAACAAGTTCGGAGTATTTGACAGACGAGTAGCCCACCACTGTCAATTTTGGCGCAGAAATGACATTGATTCTTGTTGGACCTTCTTGATCAAATACAAGTAATCTCTCAAGAGAAGGTGTGTCCTCAATTACCATACTGGTACACCTTTTGTGATGTCTTGTTGCAGCACCGAGAGTCATGGAGGTGACATGGAAGTTACTGAACCCATTGATCGCCTGAAGATGCAGGTACTCGAGTGTAGTACAGCCACGGAGTAGGCGCTCCATGTCATCCTTTGGGATGCGGACGATGATGAGCTCGAGGTGCTTCAGTCATGGTAGAAAAAGAGCGGGTGCGTCATTAAGGGGGGATGGAAGTTCATGAACTTGGCGAGGCGCAACGTGGGCGCAAGGTAGAGGGCGGATGTTGGCAGGAAGCACATATGCCCATCATTAAAACTGAACTACTCGAGCTGATCTAGGGCGGGGGATCGGAACAACTCGTCTAGCTTGGCTCGGTCCTTATCGTTGGAACGGAACTTGCCCATGCTAAGGTCTCTGATTGGGCCATGGTGACTGCCAAGGACCTGGGACCACGCATCCAAGATTTTGCGAAAGCCATGGCAGAGCTCATTGGCGTTGATGAGGTCGAGAGGGTGGAGTGTCATAGGGAGCGCCAACACTGGGAAAGGACGGTTGTCTGTGCCCCATATTTGATTGGGAGGATTATGACTATCAACATATCATTGGGGGGCTATTGATGAAACCTAGGCCTGCTGGAGTCACTTGCGGTTGTTGCTCGACCCGCCTCCGCTTGTTGGCAGCCTCGTTCTCCACCTCTGGAGTCTCCTTGTCAACGGCGCTTTTTGATAGAAGTGCGAGTACAGGGAATATTTAGTTAAAATAGGGCAAAAGAAAAGTGTAGTTTTAACTAGAATTTAGTAGGTGGGAATAGAGTGAGAAAATGGAATAACAATTGGTTGCTAAATACTACACAATTCCTTTGATATTGCTAGGTAAGTCAACATGCAGATACTTGAAAAGAACACTTACTTCGAACAATGTCTGGACGGATGATATCGTTGGGGAAGTTAGCATATATCTCATGACCAAGCTCTTTTATGTGCAGTGCAATTTTAGTGCCAGCTTTCAGTACATAAAACTTAGAAATTCCTGTCCAAAGGCCCGTGCCAAAATAGGAGTGACCACGTTCATCAAGTCTCAAAGAAGCAACGATTGTAATCCATGGTTTTTGTTTAGGATGACATCCCTGCAGTTTTGAGTTATCTAAAGGGCAAGATTGTGTACTATAGATGTTGTTGCATAGCAAGGGATGTGCTACAGAAAATTGTAGGGTTGCTAAAGAATATGGTAACAAATAAATATGGGCAAAACTGAAAGAACAATACATCGGTTGAAATCAAAGGACAAAAATCTATAATGAAACAAATAGTGTAACCATGATGTCATGGAAATATGAGAGTAATTGAAAGAACAATACATCATTAATTTTCCTAATATAGAAAGAAGAGGAAATATATTCCCTTTGACGTATATGTTGCATGTGGCACCTTTTATCCAAATGTAGCAATATATATTATATGTTCAGGAAAGTAGGCCATGCCAACCGATGTAGGGTGAGATTGAACATACTGTGCGCATCCTGAAGTCATTTGATACGGTGAGATGGAACTCCACGGATGTCTGGCCGAGGCCAAAAAGTCCTGATGTGTCCGCGCACTATACACTCTACGAATGAAAGAAAACCCTCAAATCATCTCGAAGAAAAATGAATTCATGGTGATTTCGGTCGGGGGATTAAAGGACGCAGATGAACTGGGATAAGGGATGAGAGAATATCTCAGTAAATTAGTTACCTTGTTTTCCACGAGAAAAAACCCGCAATACCATGGATTCCCCAATCGGGCGGAGCTGGGTCGATGGCGAGCAGCGTCGAGAAAGTCGATGGCGATAGGCGGCGACAAGCGGAAGTAGCGAAATGCAGTGGGGTTTGCCGGCAGCCTGGTGGCGGCGACAGGCGATGAGCTAAGTGGTTGCTGCGGTGATAGGCGGTGCCATCCGGAGTCACACAGGAGGTTATGCATGTGTGAATGAGGACCAAAGGGGGTGGAGGGCGGGGTGAGGGTTTTTGTGACGTGGGGATGGTGAGGGTTTTCTTTTTTCCTTTTTGAATTGGGCGGTGAGGGTTTTATGTCCCACAAAGAGTTAGGAAGCCACGTTTGCTAGAGCCAACCGTGTTTGATTGACGTAACTGGGAAAATGGAATTCATTGCACACAGTTTCAATTTGGGAAAAATAACCATGTTTTAGGGTGGTTCCACTTTTCCTTCGTCGGTTGAATCTGAAATTTTTACCCACGCTATACATTCACCCTAATATGCATAAATTTTCGTCAACAGAACTGAGTTCACCCATATACAACATTTAGACGTAAGTAAACATAGAAACATACTCAGGCATAGATAATGAGCGTACACAAGCATAGTTCAACCATCATTAAGCATAATCAAGCACATTTATAATTAAGAGACTACATAGACATACATAATTCAATCCCACATCTCATCTCATCTGTCGGCACGATTGTGAAGCTTCTCCAGGTACTCACCGTACATGAAGTGCACCACCCTGCAAGAATACTTCTGCCTGAAGGAGCCAATGGCTCCTCTTGCATGCACCAGAACACTTTCATACGGGTCATGAATCTTTTGGTTGCAAAATGGGCATCTAAAGCCCCCGTCCCAGGTCCTAATATCCTTGTTATGAATTCCTCATAAAGCTCCCTGAGGATTTTCCTCTTGTACCTCCTCTGGACATCTTCATCCTCGCTGGCGACATCGTCAGATAGCACCTATACATATAATAAAAAAAGGTGGCATCAAATTTGGAATACAAACTAATCTCTAGTGAACATTTGGTAGTTGCCAAACTTTGCCATCAAATCAATTTTTACATGCCGTAAAGTAGGATTAGGACTTTATGGCTATTTTTTAGACATATCCAAAGATTGTGGTTTGATTTTTAAGCACAATCGTCTATGTACAGACCAATCTTAAAAAAAATGGCACAAACATATATGTAGGTCATTCAAAATCAATTGCCAAGACCTGGCTAGGAATTATTAGCACGAACACTAACCTTAGTCGGATTATTATCAAAAAATCGTTTTCACAGATGAAACAACTAATCACTTATCATTTGTACCATTCAAACAATCAATACACTACACGGATCTAACGAAACTTACTCAGATTTCATGGATTGAGAGAACATAACCATAGGATTTCTACTCCAAAAATGGGGAGGCATGAGTAACTGGAGAAACCCTAGGATATATTTGACACATAAATGGGTATAGATGACTAACCGGTTGCCCGTCGTTGTCGGAGTCATCGTCGGAGTCGTCGCCTGAGTCGTTGATACGTCTCCAACGCATCTATAATTTTTTATTGTTTCACTAGCCGCAGGTCGCCCATCGCAGGAGCGTGATCACTAGTGCCCTGGAAGTTGGCGATGAAATATTCGCGAAGCTCGTCCCAGGAGGAGATTGACCCCTCGGTGAGGTTGAGGAGCCAGGAGCACGCGCCATCCTTGAGGGCCATGGGGAACCAGTTGGCCATAACCTTCTCATCATCGTTTTCCGCTTTGATGCTCAGCGTGTAGAGCTGGAGAAATTCCGCGGGGTCAGGGGTGCCATCGTAGCACGGAGGCAGATCTGGCTTGAACTTGCCGGGCCAGACAACACGGCGCAGCTCCGGGGTGAAGGCACGGTAGCTTGTTGCGCTCACATGCGCAGCGCCCACGGGGGGAGCTCGGTCTTGATGCCCACACGCCCCGACGATGCAAATTCCTGGTGTTGGCACTGAGGTGCTGGGAGCACGCGTGCATTGGCCTGCGGCCGCTTCACCACCTGGCAGCTTGCCTCATCCCTTGCTGGCGCCCCGCTCCATGGGTTGCGCAGGGGCGCGTCGCGCCTGGGCTCCGGGTCCATGTCGTGCTAGGGGGGCGAAGGAGGCGTGCCATTGGCCACATCACCCGCCTGGGACGGCAGAGGGACGAGCGACCGGGACAACGCAGGAGCCTCACCGGCAGTGTTGACGAGCTCAGTGATTCGGCCGAGCTAGTCGCCATAGAGGTCGTTGGCAGGGCGATAAAGCAGGAGCTCGCGCACCATGAGCAACACAGCCTGCGCGTTCACTGGCCCATGGCGGGCATGGGAGGACGATGCTGTAGCCGAACTGGGTGATGGAGCTACGGTGTAGCCATCACACTGCACGGAAGGTGGTAGCGATGAATCCTGCTTCTCGCGAGCAGCAGAGTCAGTGGCGTCTTTAGCCATGAGGGAGGCAGAGCGGCGATGAGCGTCGGCCATGGGAGCGACAGTACACAAGCAAAGCGAATGGTGGAAGAAGGACTTCGACCCGCCCCTACTTAGCGCGCCAAATGGCGGATTCAGTGCTCCATGGACCCAAGAAGGTTCGAACTCTGGGGCATGTGCGAACAACTCAACATCTCTAGCCTACCAACTTGTCGCGCCATAGCCTAGCCTGATTCACGCGAGCAAGGAAGAAGATGAACACGATAGTTTACCCAGGTTTGGGCCACCTCACGGTGTAAGACCCTACTCCTGCTTTGTGGTGGATTAGCCTCACGAGGGGCTGAGGATGAACTAGCTCGCTAGGTTTAGGGGTGAGGAACCCCTTTCTCTACGATGGTGGCTAACCTCTATTTATAGGGGCCTCAGTCCTCTTCCCCCCCAAAACATAGGCAAGAAGGGATCCCACAGTGGACAATTTGAAAGGGGACAAGTTGTACATCTTGTCTTGGTGAAAGGTGGTCTTCGCCTACAAAGCTTCTAGTCATGACACAGCGGTGGGCTTGGTGATAAAAATCGTCCTGCCGTGCGGGTGGTCTTGGTCTGGTTGCACCGGAATGGAATCCTTTGCCAGATTCCTCGGGAACCAATGCTTGACCTTGCCTCCTTATCACCAAAGAGGAAACTACCTCCTCTGCGCTTGCTGGCGCCCGCCTGCCTTGGTCGTCATGGCTTGCATCATGGCAACCTCGTGAGGCTAGGTACCTGCACAGAAATCTCCGCTCCTTAGGGGGCCGCCTGGGGAGGCCACCACCTCTGAAGGTCTTGGTGTCGTCTGCCTTGCGAGGCTTGGCCCCTCGCGAGGGTCTTGTCTTAGCGGTCTTGTAGATGGGTCATACCAGGCCGTCAAAGGAGCCATGTTGTGGGCCACAGGCAGGCAAGTGTGGGTACCCTAGTTCCCAGAACGCCGACAGATACAGATCTTATAATGTCCACCAAATGGAGGATAACGAGGCTAACATGTGAAGTGATGCTACATAATCAACCATCTATGAAAGTAAGTATGGTCATACAGGGCAAGATGTACTCACAAGAGCAATGTAGTGTGTAGTATAGTTGCGAGATTTTGTGGTCCCTTGAGAATGAATGTTCTTCTGCAAACATTTTTTGTACAAGTGAGACGTTAAGGCACATGCAGAAATGTAGTTCAAATTGTGATGTGATATCATAGATAGTACCTTACGCTGCAGACGAGACCAATGTGTAACAAGATTATTCCAATCACTAAATGATAAATGTAGCACCCGTGACTTCACAGAAATTTCGTTAGAGGCTTGACATCGAAGTGCGCTTGCCTCGGGTAGGAATGATACTTCATCAATGAGTGCTTGAAAAGCGCAAGCAACCCTTGCTCATCTTGACTATCTAGTTTGGTCCTTGCCTATTTAAAAGAATGAAATCTTGTGTCTTCTATTAGCAGAAACATATGTAGTAGTTACCATGAATAACATTAGTATATTACTTACGCGCAAATTGCAGAGGAATATTGGAAATTGTTCTTTGTCTATGGTATAATCTTTGCATGAAGGAAAGAAGCACACAAAGTTCCTGACAACAATATAAGCTTCGTCTTATAAACTGGGAAGGAGTGGAACAGGGGTCCTATTTTCTGCAATTGGGGCTCTCTCTCGTTCAAAAAGGGATTTGGCAACTGGATTTGGTGTACTCTTTGCTGGAATGGGGGTTTTGCCTCGTAGAGCTAGTGCTATGTCAACTAGCATCATCATACTATTTACTGCAGTTGGGGTCTGCTGAGTTAGGGCATTATAAATGACCAGTGTAGTAGGGCTAGAGTCTGCTAGAGTTGGGGTGTTTTGTGGGTCAGGTGATATTGCAACTACACCTAATGGGCTATTTGATTTATCAGGTGTCACTACCTTTTCCAAATACTTCGTTTGTGCTCCTCCACGATCAGCAATCTCCCTCTTCCTTTTGTATGTCTGATACACAAGAACAACATTTGAATGGATAAATATGGTATGATGACAGATGGAATATGCACTAAAAATGGATAGGCAGGGCGTATTCACATACGTAATGTGTAAACTAAGCTAATGGTAGTGCAACAAAGTAGAAGCAATTCAAAGAATCAGTTGAAAGATATGTGCGGCCAATATAAACTTGGAAATTTAGAGCAAGCACCTTAATGGGTGAATAAGATAGGGCATCTGCCTCTGACTCCTCCACTAGGGAGCTACATTGACTTAGGTCTCCCTCTAGCTCAGAATCATTGTTAGGATCATATTCTGAGCATGAATCTATAGGTGGAGAGCGTTTGCATTGCATTGCATCTAGACTTGATTTCAGTCCCTTAATGCCAAGTTTGATAGCCATGGCATTGTTCTGCTTTATTCTTTTCATGCGCGCAAGCTCATAATCATTATGATGTTGTTCAGCATTTGAGATTCATGAAAACATAAAAAGTAGTTAGATTATCTATGTAATGCATTGCGGATTCAACTTGAAGAGTGTCTCCCTACAAACCCCTACGTATACAAAGTTCACCCCCAACCATGCTGACCAGACCACACCTAGAAATACAAACCTCTTATGTCTCTATAACAGGCAGACATATATTTCAAACCCGAAGTAGGAACATTAGAATCATATCAAATTCGTATTTGAATAAATAAACTAAGGAATTATGAGTGGCAGAATGTTTAGCTTCAAGGGTGGAGTGCTGGTAGTGCGACACAAAGCAAGTAGGCACATTGTATTCCATGTAAGAGATCGTAGTCTATGTAAAAGATGGATATGACACTTTCTTTCTATACAATGCACTGTTCATTGCCCACACATGATGGAAGAGATCAAACAAAGAAATACTATTCACTCTTGTCTGCGGTCCTAGTATTTTGAAACAGGGTGGTCCACCCTAAAAGAATATTGACAACAAATCTGACAAGGCAAGCATAGAGGTAGTGAATCAAACATTACTTGTGAGCTTACTAGGACAAGTATGCAGAATTGTAACTGCAGTAAGAGACCGTCCAAAATATGAATCAAGAAATTGGTCTAGCACTTATTGTTTGCAACTAATCGACATGAGTAATTGGATATCATATTTAATGAGTAAGAACGACAAGTAAAATTGGCAACAAACCTGGCCTGCAGTAGTAATCTGGGTCAATGTCACTAGGACCTACAATCCAACATGACTAGTGTCTGTTCCTAGGGCCGGAATTTTGAAACCCTATGAACTTTACAGGTACTAAAGATTACTGAAATACATCTGAACCATTAAGTGTAGGTAGCACTCAGTACACAACAAACCCTAATAACAGTCCTGCCTAATGAGTAATGAATCAATTAGAAAATGGGTGATGAGGAGTAGCTGTTGAGTGTTGAGGACGTATCTCAGGATAAATCAGGTTGGCTTAGTGCCTATTGCATGCCTGAGCCCTGAACGTACTAGGAAGGTTGGCACGTCGGCGCGCCCGGGCAGCGGTGAAGCTATTGGGCGAGTGGCTCCTGACCTCCTGTTAGTCTGGCGTCTGCTCCTAGAGTCATGCCGTCCAGGACGGCAAGTCGCCGGCGAGGCAGGTAGCTGGGGGCGAGTAGAGATTGGAAGCGCAGTAGAACAGAGGGAAATTGGGGTCTGGGCCGACCCAAAATCCCAGGGTGGGCCGCGGCCCACCATGGGCACCCTGTAGATCCACACCCGAGCGGCGTACATGCATTTTCGAAACTAAATTAGGAACATTTACTGAGCAATGAAAGGACTCTATTTTAATAATATTAGATTCATATTTGAACAACTAAGCTTGTTTAGCTTGATGGGTGGAGCAGTGCTATTATGACACGAAGCGCGTATGTTGATCGTATAGTGATCATAAATGGGGGGAAACCCTAAGCATGATCAACTAAACCATATTATGACTGTGCCATGGTAGATTTGAAGCTGCAAGCCACAGAAATGCTATTTAGCAACCATTGTTTGCTTCGAACTAAGAACTAAATTATAAGAGCTGAAAAGAAAGTACAGTAGCCAAGTTACGATCTATTTACTGGTTGGATCAAAAAGTTTAGCAGATATGAAGTAGTACCACCTCTCTTGAGCGCCATGTAGGCATCGGGGCGATGGCTGTCGATGGCGTTGAAGCAGACCTGTGACGTTAGATGGGTGCATCGGGGGATATGTCCCATTGCAGTGGATGAGAAGGTCGTGGGAGCGGCCCTGGCAAGGAGGACGCAGGGTCCTGGTCCGTCATCATGGATGAGAAACGTCCATCTCTACCAGTGGACGACGCGGTCTTGGTAGGCCCTCCGGCATGGTGGAGGACGGCGGCGATGGATGGGGTGGAGGACGGCGGTGATGGATGGGGTGGAGGATGGCGGCGATGGATGGGGTGGAGGACAGCCGCGATGGATGGGGTGGCAGACGGAGGAGCCTGGTGTGGTGATGGTGTTCTAGCACGGACGGTGTATGAATGGGAAAATGGAGGGAGAGGTACGGGGAACAATGTTTTTGGGACGCGCCTGTCTGAAATATGGGGAAGTTATGAACATAGCCCCCGTTTAAAATTTGGATGTCTCATCGGTTGGGGATAGGACGGTAATCTCACATCTCCTTAATATTTGCCAAGAGCGATTTTGGGCAAGGAGAGGGTGTTTTGGCGCCCACGGTATATAAACGGGGCTGATGATGTGTGCTAGAACTACGTCGGTATTTTCCCAAAGAGGAAGGGATGATGGAGCACAACAACGGCAGGTTGCCCTCAGAGATAAGACCAAGGTTATCGAACCAGTAGGAGAACCAAGCAATACTACGTAAACAACACATTCACACAAATAACAAATACTTGCAACCCGCGCGTTAAAGGGGTTGTCAATCCCTTTCGGGTAACGGCACCAGAAATAGGCAAACGGACGTGATAAAAATATGGTAGATGGGATAAATAGATCTCGGATAAAATAAATTGCAGCAAGGTATTTTTGTATTTTTTGTTTAGTAGATCTGAAAATAAAGGCAAAGGCAAATATATTAAAGAAGAGGCCCGAGGGTCGTAGTTTTTACTAGTGGCTTCTCTCGAGAAAAATAGCAAACGGTGGGTGAACAAATTACTGTTGGGCAATTGATAGAACTTCAAATAATCATGACGATATCGAGGCAATGATCATTATATAGGCATCACGTCCAAGATTAGTAGACCGACTCCTTCCTGCATCTACTACAATTACTCCACACATCGACCACTATCCAGCATGAATCTAGTGTATTAAGTTCATGGAGAAACAAACTAATGCAATAAGAACGATGACATGATGTAGATAAGATCTATTTATGTAGAAATAGACCCCATCTTGTTATCCTTAATGGCAACGATACATATGTGTCGGTTTCCCTTCTGTCATAGGGATTAAGCACCGTAAGATCGAACCCATCACAAAGCACCTCTTCCCATTGCAAGATAAATAGATCAAGTTGGCCAAACAAAACCCAAATATCAGAGAAGAAATACGAGGCTATAAGCAATCATGCATATAAGATATCAAAGAAGACTCAAATAACTTTCATGGATAAAAAGAAATATCTGATCATAAACTCAAAGTTCACCGGATCCCAACGAACACATCGCAAAAGAATTACATCATATGAATCTCCAAGAGATCATTGTATTAAGAATAAAACGAGAGAGAGGAAGCCATCTGGCTACTAACTACGGACCCAAAGGTCTGCAAAAGACAACTCACGCATCATCGGAGAGGCACCAATGGAAATGATGAACCCCTCAGTGATGGTGTCTAAATTGGATCTGGTGGTTCTGGACTCTGCGGCGGCTGGAATTGATTTTCGTCGACTCCCCTAGGGTTTTTGGAATATTGGGGTATTTATAGAGCAAAGAGTCGGTTCGGGAGGCACCCGAGGTGGGCACAACCCACTAGGGTGCGCCTGGGCCTCCAGGCATGCCCTGGTGCGTTGGGCTCCCCTCAGAGCACCCCCTAGGCGCTTCTCTAGCCCACTGGATGTCTTCTGGTCCAAAAAATCCACAAAAAGTTTCACTGCGTTTGGACTCCGTTTGGTATAGATTTTCTGCGATGTACAAAACATGCAAAAACAACAATTGGCACTTGGCACTATGTCAATTGGTTAGTACCAAAAATGATATAAAATGATTATAAAACATCCAAGAATGATAATATAACAGCATGTAATAATAAAAAATTATAGATACGTTGGAGACGTATCAGCATCCCCAAGCATAATTCCTGCTCGTCCTAGAATAGGTAAATGATTAAAAAAGGATTTTTGATGTGGAATGCTGCCTAACATGTCATCTCATATTCTTTATAGCATGGACATTTGGACTTTTATATGATTCGAAACAATAGTTTAGTTTTTACATGAGACTTGAATACTCAAGCATATCAACAAGCAACCATGTCTTTCAAAATATTAATGCTAAAATAAGTTATCCCTAGCCCATCATGCTCAATCATTGATCCATTCATGAAACACACTCACATATTAGCTACACCAATGCTCAAGTACAATCATAGTGCCCCCTAGTTGGTGCTTTATAAGAGAAGATGGAGACTCAAATTAAAAATAAAATTTGCATAAGCTAAAAGAAAGGCCCTTCGTGGAGGGAAGTAGGGATTTGTAGAGGTGCGAGAGCTCAAAACGAAAATGAAGAGATAAAAACATTTTGAGAGGCATACTTTTCCCACCAACGAAAACGACTTAGAGTTCCCCACACTTTCCAAGCTAGATATATCATAGGAGGTTCTTAAACAAAAAATGAAGTTTATTCTTTTTTCCACCATACTTTCACTTTCCATGGCTAACCGTATCCACGGGTGCCTTCCATACCAACACTTTCCAGGGAATTTATTAATTGAAAACATAAAATAAATCCATTTTTCATTTCGGGATTGGGCATCCCTAATACCTTTGCCTTACTCTCATGCAATGACAAGTGAATAAACACTCATCGTGAGAATAACACATCTAGCATGGAAAATATCGGCCATCCCTCACCACCTCGCGAGCGGTACGAGCACACAAAAGAGAAATTAATTTTCAAAATTAGAGATGGCACATACAAATTTGCTTAGAACAGCAAAAGAATACCACATATAGGTAGGTATAGTGGAATCATGTGGCAAAACTGGTTTTAAGGATTTGGGATGCACAAGTAGTGACCATACTTAGTGCAAAATGAAGGTTAGCAAAAGATTGAGAAGCGACCAACCAAGAAACGAATAATCTCATAATTGAGCATTAAGCACAATTAACACCTAATAATGCACCACAAGTAGGATGTAATTTCATTGCATGACTATTGACTTTCGTGCTTGCATAGGGAATCACAAACCTTAACACCAATATTCTTACTAAAGCATAATTACTCATCAACATGACTCACATATCACATCATCATATCTCAAAACTGTTACAAAGAATCAACTTTATTTTGTCCAATGATCTTCATGAAAGTTTTTACTATATCCTTCTTGGATATCTATCACTTTGGAAGTAATTTTCATGTGTTGCTTTTGATAAGCTTAAACAAATATAAGTGAAGATCATGAGCAAAACTTTTCTTTCTCTCAAATTAATTTAAGTGAAGCAAGAGAGAATTTCTTGAAAATTTTACTAATTATCAAATAAATCTAAGTGAAGCAAGAGAGCATTTCTTCAAAAATACTAGAGCACACCATGCTCAAAAAGATATAAGTGAAGCACTAGAGAAATTCCATAGCTCATAAAGATTTAAGTGAAGCATAGAGAGAAATTCTAACAAGTCAGGGAATAATTTTTGCTCTCTAAAATAGGTGTGTCCAGCAAGGACTTAAGACATAAAACACAGAACAAAACAAGCAAAGACTCATATGATACAAGATGCTCCAAGGAAAACTCATAGTATGTGACGAATAAAAATATAGCTTCGAGTAAAATACCGATGGTCGTTAGAAGAAAGAGGGGATGCCACTCGGGGCATCCCCAAGCTTAGTTGCTTACTTCTCTTTGGATAATAGCTTGGGATGCCATGGGCATCCCCAAGATTAGGCTCTTCTTACTCCTTATTCATTCATCCATAGTAAGATAACCCAAAACTTGAAAACTTCAATCACACAAAACTCAACAAAACCTTAGTGAGATCCGTTAGTATAAGAAAACAAATCACTATTATAAGTACTATTGCAAACCAATTCATATTTTATTATTGCATTATATATACTGTGTTCCAACTTTTCTATGGCAAAAAGTCTTCAAATAAAACCATAGAATCATCAAAACAAGCACACAACGCAAAGAAAACAGAATCTGTCAAAAACAGAACAGTCTGTAGCAATCTGTTTATTTTGAATACTTCTGTAACTCCAAAAATAATTACAATTAGGAAGAGCTGAGAAATTTGTATATTAATGTTATTAAAAAAGAATTGGTATTTTATCATGCTCTGGTCAAAAATGAGAATTGTTTTGTGAGCGCAAAAGTTTCTATTTTTCAGCAAGATCAAACAACTATCACCCAAGAAGATCCTAAAGGCTTTACTTGGCACAAGCACTAATTAAAACACAAAAAACACAATCATAACAGTAGCATAATTGTGTTAATACTCAATAACAGGAAGCAAAAAATAAAAAATAAACTTTATTCATTGGGTTGTCTCCCAACAAGCGCTATTGTTTCACGCCCCTAGCTAGGCATAAAGCAATGATCTAAGTTTTTTCATCTTTGGTATTAGATCCATAAGATGCCCTCATGATTGATTCATATGGTGGACTAATTTTTGTTCTAGGGAAATGTTCCATACCCTTCCTTAGTGGAAATTGGAACTTAATATTGCCTTCTTTCATATCAATCACGGCACCGATAGTGCGTAAAAATGGTCTACCAAGAATAATTGGACAAGACGGATTGCAATCAATATCAAGAACAATAAAATCTATAGGTACATAATTCCTATTTGCAAGAATAAGAAAATCATCAATTATTGCCATAGGCTTTTTAATAGTATAATTCGCCAAGTGCAAATTTAAAGAACACTCTTCAATATCGGTAAGACCAAGCACATCACATAAAGATTTCAGAATTGTAGAAACACTAGCACCCAAGTCACATAAAGAAAAATCCACATAATTTTTAATATTGACTTTTATATTAGGTTCCCATTCGTCATGTAATTTTCTAGGAATTGAAACTTCTAATTTCAACTTTTCTTCTAAAGCTTTCATCATAGCATCAAAAATATGTTTAGTAAAAGCTTTATTTTGTTCATAAGCATGGGGTGAGTTCATCATAGATTGCAACAAAGAAATACAATCAATCAAAGAGCAACTATTGTAATTAAAATCTCTGTAATCCAAAAGAGTGGGCACATCACTAGTTAAAGTTTTGACCTCTTCAAACCCACTTTTATCAATTTTCTCAACAAGATTTTCACCCTCCGAATTATCGGGATGCCTTCTAGCTAAAGTTGACTCTTATTCAGTCCCATTTTGATCAATCTTAATTTTACTAAACAAGGAATCAATAGAAGGAACACCAATCATTTTAAGATCTTCATCACTTTTATGAAAGCAATCACTAGAAAATGTTTTTCTAAGAATTCTCTTCAAGCTCTAAGCATAGCGGTTCTTTTCTTACTTTCATCCATAGAAATATAAAGAGCTTTAATTGATTCCTCAACCTTAGGCAAAAAAATCATCTTGAGATTTTCTACATCATGAGAAATTGTATCAACACTTCTAGACAAATAATCAATCTTATTCAACTTTTCTTCCATTGTAGCATTGAAATTTTTTGAGTGCTTATAAATTCTCTAATATTATTCTCAAGATCACACGTGTTCCTATTATTATTGTAAGAAGGGTTACCATAGGAATTACATAATTATTAGAGGTATTACTAGGAAAAGGCCTAGATTAAAATTACCTCAATAATCATTGTTATTGAAGTTATTTCGTGAGATAAAATTCACATCTACGGCATCACTATTTTGCTCAATCAAAGTAGACAAAGGCACATCATTAAAATCAATAGGAGCACTTTTACTAGCAACCAATTTCATAAGAGCATCAACTTTTTCACTCAAAGAAGAAATTTCTTCAACCGGATTAACTAGTGATGTGCCATAATATTATCAAGCAATTTGGTTGCTTTACCCAAAGTAATTTCCATAAAAGTACCACATGCGGCGGAATCTAAAAGATTACGAGAAACAATATTCAACACCGCATAAAAAATTGTATGATCATCCAAAGATTTAACCCATGAGTTGGGCAATTCATTAGCATCATTTTCATCCTTTCCTAAGATTGTGCAACATGCTCATGTTCATGTTGCTTGAAATTCATGATCTGGGTTCTAAGGGAAATATTTTTTGTGGGAGGAAAATACTTGGTGATAAAAGAATGTTTGCACTTATTCCAAGAATTGATAATATTGCGAGGCAAGGAAGAAAACCAATTTTTTGCATGATCTCGCAAAGAAAACGGAAATAATTTCAACTTCACAACATCATTGTCCACATCTTTTTTATTTTGCATGTCGCATAATTCCATGAATGTGTTAAGATGGGACGCGACATCCTCATTAGGAGTACCGAAAAATTGATCTTTCATAACAAGATTTCAGCAAAGCAGTATTAATATCACAAGACTCCGCACTAGTGGCGGGAGGAGCAATCGGAGTGCCAATAAAATCATTGTTGTTGGTATTTGAGAAATCACACAACTCGGTGTTCTCTTGAGTCATGGTGACTACACAGCAAGATTGCGCTCAAAAGCAGATCTGGCAAGAAAATGGCGAATGAAAAAGAGGGGAATAAAACATGGATGTTTTGTGAACTGGGGGAGGGAAACGAGAGGCAAATGGAAAATAATGTAAATTTCGAGGAGATGAGATTTGTGATTAGGAACCTGGTAGATGTTGATGATGTCTCCCTAGCAATGGCGCCAGACATTCCTTTTGATGTCTACTAGAACTACGTCAAAATTTCCCCAAAGAGGAAGGGATGATGCAGCACATCAACGGTAGGTATTTCCCTCAGTGATGAGACCAAGGTTATCGAACCAGTAGGAAAACCAAGCAACACTACGTAAACATCACCTCCACACAAATAACAAATACTCGCAACCCGACGTGTTAAAGGGGTTGTCAATCCCTTTCGGTTATCGATGCCAGAAATTGACAAACGGACGTGATAAAAATATGATAGATGGGATAAATAGATCTCAGATAAAATAAATTGCAGCAAGGTATTTTTGGTTTGGTAGATCTTAAAATAAAGGCAAAGGAAAATAGATCGCAGAGGAAAATATATTAAAGAAGAGAACCGGGGCCCGTAGTTTTCACTAGTGGCTTCTCTCGAGAAAAATAGCGAATGGTGGGTGAACAAATTACTGTTGGGCAATTGATAGAATTTCAAATAATCATGACGATATCCACGCAATGTTCATTATATAGGCATCACGTCGAAGATTAGTAGACCGACTTGCATCTACTACTATTACTCCACACATCGACCGCTATCCAGCATGCATCTAGTGTATTAAGTTCATGGAGAAACGGAGTAATGCAATAAGAACAATGACATGATGTAGACAAGATCTATTTATGTAGAAATATACCCCATCTTATTATCCTTAATGGCAACGATACATACGTGTCAGTTCCCCTTCTATCACTGGGATCAAGTACCGTAAGATCGAACCCATCACAAAGCACCTCTTCCCATTGCAACATAAATATATCAAGTTGGCCAAAGAAAACCCAAATATCAGAGAATAAATATGAGGCTATAAGCAATTGTGCATATAAGAGATCAAAGAAGACTCAAATAACTTTCATGGATAAAAAGATATATCTGATCATAAACTCAAAGTTCATCGGATCCTAGCAAACACACCACAAAAGAATTACATCATATGGATCTCCAAGAGACCATTGTATTGAGAATCAAACGAGAGAGAGGAAGCCATCTAGCTACTAACTACATACTTGAAGGTCTACACAAGATTACTTACGCATCATTGGAGAGGCACCAATAGACATGATGAACGCCTCCGTGATGGTGTCTAGATTGGATCTGGTGGTTTTGGACTCTGCGGCGGCTGGAATTGATTTTTGTCGACTCCCCTAGGGCTTCTGGAATATTTGGGTATTTATAGAGCAAAGAGTCGGTTCGGGAGGCACCCGAGGTGGGCACATAACGCCAGGGCGCGGGCGCGCCCTGGTGGGTTGTGCTCCCCTCGGAGCCTCTCAGGCGCTTGTCCGGCCCATTGGATGTCTTCTGGTCCAAAAAATCCACAAACATTTTTGGCATTTGGACTCCGTTTGGTATTGATTTTGTGTGATGTAAAAGACATGCAAAAAATAGCAACTGACACTTAGCACTATATCAATAGGTTGGTACCAAAAATTGATATAAAATTGATATAAAATGATTATAAAACATCCAAGAATGATAATATAACAACATGGAACAATAAAAAATTATAGATACATTTAAAATGTGTCAGCTGATAGGTAGGGCGGTTGTGTCACGTCTGAGTGAAGTTACAGACCTGCCCCTATTGAAAATATTTGCCTACATCTATTTCGGCCGAGTCCAGTTTGTTTTGCCACCCACCACGTATGAATGGGAAATGAAGGGAGAGACAAAGGTCTTTCGGACGAGCTTGAATCAAATGTGTTTTGCCACCCATGTTTGGCGCCCACCATGTCTGAATGGGCTTAGAGGCGACCCTATCATGTCTAATTGAAGTTACTAACCTACCCCTATTAAGAGAAGTGGAAATTGGGCCGATGGATTGTCCGTGTAAGGGGTAGACAGTAATTTCCATCTCGCAAACACTAGCTTTGGGCAGCTAACGTGGTAGTGGATATTTTGCCACTTCTTTAGAATTTTGGGACAATATGCATCCACGTTTACCCTAGCAACTAAATTCGAATCCATTTTGTATTCTTATATGAATCTTTATAAACCATTCTATGTTTTTTATATATCTTCAAAAGCACAACAAAGATGTATTCCACTGTCATATATGAATATGATTTACAAATGTCGATACTCGAATTCAGAAGCTAGAATCCAGTTTAAGGTGAATTCAAATATTTGAAACCACTTTATGTCCAACTCAAGTGTAGCAGGTATGACACACACAACATAATGTGTACTCCCATTTAGATATGTACAGAAGCTATGTCTCAAGATTCAAAATACCGAGTCAATCAACCAATAATGTACAAAACTAGCAGACATATAAACACTTATAGAGTATATGGATCAACTAACATACATAAGCCAGGCCGCTATAATTTTTTTGCTAGAAGAGCATCATTTTTTTAGCGAAGCTAGTACAACATCTTGGCCCTTTCAGATGTGTGCCACTTACGGACCATCTATACTAATATTATTGCTGAATGCACATTCAGCCCGATTGGCATATTTGTAGGTCTAGCACATCAATTAAAATGAAATGTCTCAGAGTCTTATCAATTAATACAGACTCGTGCTAAAAAAATTACAAACCAAAAACCAAAAAACAATTATTACATGATCTATAAAACAAATGGTTTAACCAATTACATGAACAAACAAAACAAATGTTATTCAACGATGGAAAAAACATTTCACCTATGATTTACCAAGATGGAATTTAATTTCCTTTTTCCTTCAAGACTTTAACAATGCGGTCACTCTCAGCTTGCTTCGTTTTGAAATCCACCAAATATTTAATGGTTTTCTTGAGTACTTCTTGTGATTGTGCTGTTTGCTTCCTCAACATGTCAACTTCATCTCTAAGTGCGGAAGTAGAATCTCTTTCTACCAGTAGTTTAGCCTCTAGAGCATCTGCAATTGGCAATTCATGGTGCACGATTGGGCTGGTGCCACTGCTGTGGGATGATACAACATCCATGGAGACCTCACTCTTTGATCTTGGCTAACATGTTTTGCCATTAAAGTTCCAATTGGATTCCGAAAAGTTGAAGTTAGCAAAACATCTCAACTAGGAGATAGAACAGCAAACCAGTTAAACAAACAAGGAATTAAAGTGTAACGACCCGACCCGAATGGATCGAAGTCTTTGTGCTTAAGTGTCATCCTGGATCGGTTTGCTGACACACATAGTACTCGAGGATTTATAACAGAGTACAATCACATGTAAAAAGTAACGTAAATACTATTTCGTCAATCCATATAGCGGAAGTAACAACAAAGTTGTGGAGGCCCAACAACACCAATGACAAAGTTGAGTGTAGACATCGTAACCCTAACGTATCACTTACTCGACGTAAGATTCCCGCAACATGAGACGTTGCAGCTGATACTTCTCCAACGTATCTATAATTTTTGATTGTTCCATGCTATTATATTATCTGTTTTGGATGTTAATGGGCTTTATTTTACACTTTTACATTATTTTTGGGACTAACTTATTAACCTAAGGCCCAGTGCAAATTGTTGTTTTTTTGCCTATTTTAGTGTTTCGCAGAAAACGAATATCAAACGGAGTCCAAACGGAATGAAACCTTCAGGAGCATGATTTTTGGAACAAATGTGATCCAGAGGACTTGCAGTGGACGTCAAGCAACCAACGAGGTGGCCACGAGGCAGGGGGCGCGCCTACCCCCCTTGGGCACGCCCTCCCCCCTCATGGGCCCCTCGTGGCTCAACTGACCTACTTCTTCCTGCTATATATGTTCACATACCCCGAAAACATCCAGGATCACCACGAAACCCTATTTCCACTGCCGAAACCTTATGTACCCAAGAGATCCCATCTTGGGGCCTTTTTCGGAGCTCCGCCGGAGGGGGCATTGATCACGGAGGGCCTCTACATCAACTCCATGGCCCCTCCGATGATGTGTGAATAGTTTACCTCAGACCTTCGGGTCCATAGTTATTAGCTAGATGGCTTCTTCTCTCTCTTTGGATCTCAATACAAAGTTCTCCTCGATTCTCTTGGAGATCTATTCGATGTAATCTTCTTTTGCGGTGTGTTTGTCGAGATCCAATGAATTGTGGGTTTATGATCAAGATTATCTATGAACAATATTTGAATCTTCTCGGAATTCTTTTATGTATGATTGGTTATCTTTGCAAGTCTCTTCGAATTATCAGTTTGGTTTGGCCTACTAGATTGATATTTCTTGCAATGGGAGAAGTGCTTAGCTTTGGGTTCAATCTTGCGGTGCTCCATCCCAGTGACAGTAGGGGAAACGACACGTATTATATTGTTTCCATCGAGGATAAAAAGATGGGGTTTATACCATATTGCATGGGTTTATCCCTCTACATGATGTCATCCTGCTTAAAGCGTTACTCTATTCTTATGAACTTAATACTCTAGATGCATGCTGGATAGCAGTCGATGTGTGGAGTAATAGTAGTAGATGCAGGCAGGATTCGGTCTACTTGTCACGAACGTGATGCCTATATACATGATCATACCTAGATATTCTCATAACTATGCTCAATTCTATCAATTGCTCGACAGTAATTTGTTCACCACCGTTATACTTATGCTATCTTGAGAGAAGCCACTAGTGAAACCTATGGCCCCCGGGTCTATTTTCCATCATACAAGTTTCCAATCTATTTTATTTTGCAATCATTACTTTCAATTTATATCATAAAAATACCAAAAATATTTATCTTATTATCATTCTCTCTATCAGATCTCACTCTTGCAAGTGGCCGTGAAGGGATTGACAACCCCTTTATCGCGTTGGTTGCGAGGTTCTTATTTGTTTGTGTAGGTACGAGGTGACTCACACGTGGTCTCCTACTGGATTGATACCTTGGTTCTCAAAAACTGAGGGAAATACTTACGCTGCTTTGCTGCATCACCCTTTTCTCTTCAAGGGAAACCAATGCATGCTCAAGAGGTAGCAAGATGGATTTTTGGCGCTGTTGCTGGGGAGATCTACGCCAAGTCAAGACATACCAAGTACCCATCACATCTCTTATCCTTCGCATTACATTATTTGCCATTTGCCTATCATTTTCCTCTCCCCCACTTCACCCTTGCCGTTTTATTCTCCCTCTCTTTCCATTCGCCTCTTTTTCGCTTGCTTCGTTGTTATGGCTAGTACTTTATCTACTCCTTTGTCTCCTGAGAAGAAAGTTCTTAATTTTAAACAAAGGGAGGGAGAAAATCTAAAAGATGCTTGGTACAGAATTTGCAATGCGCAAAATAGATCTACTAGGAAGCAATCTACTTCCGTTCTTCTTCGCAATTTTTATGTAGGCATCACTCCATGGAATAGATATATTCTTGATACCATTACCGGAGGAAATTTCTTGGGTAGCCATACTTTTGATTCTTATAATGCTATGATAGATTTGTTTGTCCCACCACCTCTTTTGGTTAATGGAACTATTTTAACTTTGGAACACATGATGCAACGGCTTGAAATTATTGAAAATAAAGTTGCCACCATAGAGTTGATTGAAAATTTGGATAGAAATATCCATAACCAAATTACCCAATATGGATCTAAGGTAGGAGTTGCTCTTAAATTTTTTAAAGGAAAGGAACCTATGGTTAATGAAAAGATAGATCAAGATTCCAATAGAATTGATAAAATTGAGGATATTATTACCAACCTAGGGTCTGCCTTTTCTTCCATGAAAAACACTCCTTCTAATGCTAAGATTGCCAAATTGATTTATGTTCCTAAAAATAAGGGTGAAACTTCTAGTAAGGGAAATGCGGACCTCAAATCCATAAGTGTTTACCCCAACTTTCTCGCTATCCTTAAGTAACCTTTTGGTACAAATGATTTTCTCGATTTCGTGCCTAGGAGTTTGATAATTAATAAAGATAAAGAAACTCCTAGGAGTTATAGGTGTCTTATTGAAGAATTTCCTACCAAAGATGGCAATACCTAGATTTATCCTCGCTTTTATGCCTAGCTAGGGGCGTTAAACGATAGCGCTTGTTGGGAGGCAACCCAATTTTATTTTTATTCCTTGATTTTTGTTACTCTTTAGTAATAAATAATTTATCTAGCCTCTGTTTTTCTTGTGTTTTTTGTGTTTAATTACTGTTTGTGCCAAGTAGAACCGTTGGGAAGACTTGGGGAAAGTCTTTTTGATCTTGCTGTAAACAACAGAAACTTTAGCGCTCACGAGAATTGCTGCCATTTTTTTTACTGGAGAGTGTTATTTAGTTAATTATTTTTGCAGATGATTAATAGATAAATTCCTCACGTCAATCAATTTATTTTAGAATTTTTGGGGTTCCAGAAGTATCCGAAACCTACAGATTACTACAGATTGTTCTGTTTTTGACAGATTCTGTTTTTCGTGTGTTGTTTGCTTATTTTCATGAACCTATGGCTAGTAATAGAGTTTATGAACCATATAAAAGTTGGAATACAGTAGTTTTAACGCCAATATAAATAAATAATGAGTTAATTACAGTACCTTGAAGTGGTGGTTTGTTTTCTTTTACTAACGGAGCTCACGAAGATTCTCTTTTAAGTTTTGTGTTGTGAAGTTTTCAAGTTTTGGGTAAAGATTTGATGGATTATGGAACAAGGAGTGGTAAGAGACTAAGATTGGGTATGCCCAAGGCACCCCAAGTTAAAATCCAAGGACAACCGAAAGCATAAGCTTGGGGATGCCCTGGAAGGCATCCCCTCTTTCATCTTCGTCCATCGGTAACTTTACTTGGAGCTATATTTTTATTCGCCACATGATATGTGTTTTGCTTGGAGCGTCTTGTATGATTTGAGTCTTTTCTTTTTAGATTACCACAATCATCCTTGCTGTACACACCTTTTGGGAGATACACACATGAATTGGAATTTATTAGAATACTCTATGTGCTTCACTTATATCTTTTGAGTTAGATAATTTTTGCTCTAGTGCTTCGCTTATATCTTTTAGAGCACAGCGGTGGTTCTATTTTATAGAAGTAATTTATCTCTCATGATTAACTTATATCATTTTGAGAGTCCTTTAGAACAGCATGGTAATTCACTTTGGTTATAAATTTTAAATGCTAAGAGAAGTTGGATGCTTGATAGTTTGTTTTGAGATATAAAGGTGGTAATATTAGAGGTGTGCTAGTTGAGTAATTGTGAAATTGATGAATACTTGTGTTGAAGTTGGCAATTCCCATAGCATGCATGTATGGTAAACGTTATGTGACAAATTTGAAGCATGGGGTGTTCTTTGATTGCTTTCCTTATGAGTGGCGGTCGGGGACGAGCGATGCTCTTTTCCTACCAATCTATCCCCCTAGGAGCATGCGCGTAGTGCTTGGTTTTGATGACTTGTAGATTTTTACAATAAGTATGTGAGTTCTTTATGACTAATTTTGAGTCCATGGATTATACACACTCTCACCCTTCCATCATTGCTAGCCTCTTCGATACCGTGCATTGCCCTTTCTCACCTTGACAGTTGGTGCAAACTTCGCCGGTGCATCCAAACCCCGTGATATGATACGCTCTATAACACATAAGCCTCCTTATATCTTCCTCAAAACAGCCACCATACCTACCTATTATGGCATTTCCATAGCCATTCCGAGATATATTGCCATGCAACTTTCCATCGTTCCATTTATTATGACACGCATCATCATTGTCATATTTCTTTGCATGATCATGTAGTTGACATCGTATTTGTGGCAAGGCCAACATGCTTAATTTTTCATACATGTCACTCTTGATTCATCGCAATCCCGGTACACCGCCGGAGGCATTCACATAGAGTCATATTTTGTTCTAAGTATCATGTTGTAATTCTTGAGTTGTAAGAAAATAAAAGTGTGATGATCATCATTAGAGCATTGTCCCATGTGAGGAAAGGATGATGGAGACTATGATTCCCCCACAAGTCGGGATGAGACTCCGGATGAAAATAAAAAAAAAGATAAAAAAGAAAAGAGGCCAAAAGAAAAAAAGGCCCAAAAAAGATAAAAAGAGAGGAGGGACAATGTTACTATCCTTTTTCCACACTTCTGCTTCAAAGTAGCACCATGATCTTCATGATAGAGAGTCTCTTATTTTGACACTTTCATATACTAGTGGGAATTTTTCATTATAGAACTTGGCTTGTATATTCCAATGATGGGCTTCCTCAAATACCCTAGGTCTTCGTCAGCAAGCGAGTTGGATGCACACCCACTTAGTTTCTTTGATGAGCTTTCATATATTTATAGCTCTAGTGCATCCGTTGCATGGCAATCCCTACTCCTTGCATTGACATCAATCGGTGGGCATCTCCATAGCCCATTGATTAGCCGCGTCAATGTGAGACTTTCTCCCTTTTTGTCTTATCACACAACCTCAATCATCATATTCTATTCCACCCATAGTGCTATGTCCATGGCTCGTGCTCATATATTGCGTAAAAGTTGAAAGAGTTTGAAAAGGCTAAGTATGAAACAATTGCCTGGCTTGTCATCGGGGTTGTGCATGATGAGAGCATTTTGTGTGACAAAAATGAAGCATGACCAAACTATATGACTTTGTAGGGATAAGTTTTCTTTGGCTATGGTATTTTGATAAGACATAATTGCTTGATTAGCATACTTGGAGTATTACTATTTTTATGTCAACAATAAACTTCTATCTTGAATCTTTAGGATCTGAAAATTCATGCCACAATAGAGAAAAATACATTGAAGAATATTCTACAAAGCATCCCACATCAAAAATTATGTTTTTATCATTTACCTACTCGAGGACGAGCAGGAATAAATCTTGGGGATGCTGATACGTCTCCAACGTATCTATAATATTTGATTGTTCCATGCTATTATATTATCTGTTTGGATGTTAAGGGGCTTTATTTTACACTTTTATATTATTTTTTGGGACTAATCTATTAACCCAAGGCCCAGTGCGAATTGCTATTTTTTTGCCTATTTCAGTGTTTCGCAGAAAAGGAATATCAAATGGAGTCCAAACGGAACGAAACCTTCGGGAGCGTGATTTTTGGAACAAACGTGATCCAAAGGACTTGGAGTGGACGTCAACCAACCAACGAGGTGGCCACGAGGAAGGGGGCGCGCCTACCCCTTGGGCGTGCCCTCCCCCCTCGTGGGCCCCTCGTGGCTCAACCGACCTACTTCTTACTCCTATATATGTTCACATACCCCGAAAACATCCAGGAGCACCATGAAACCCTATTTCCACCACCGCAACCTTCTGTACCCAAGAGGTCCCATCTTGGGGCCTTTTCCGGAGCTCCGCTGGGGGGGGCATTGATCACGGAGGGCCTCTACATCAACTCCATGGCCCCTCCGATGATGTGTGAGTAGTTTACCTCAGACCTTCGGGCCCATAGTTATTAGCTAGATGGCTTCTTCTCTCTCTTTGGATATCAATATAAAGTTCTCCTCGATTCTCTTGGAGATCTATTCGATGTAATCTTCTTTTGTGGTGTGTTTGTCGAGATCCAATGAATTGTGGGTTTATGATCAAGATCAAGGTTGTCAGAATCGAGATTTTGAATCGGATCGGAGCTTTGATGGTAGAATCGTAAATCGTAGAATCTTCACTACCAGGATCGTAGAAACATAGATTTTATGAACTAAAATCGTAGAATCATATGGGTAAGTTTGGATCGTAAAGTCGTAGAATCGTACAACAGAATCGCGATTCTAACAACCTTGATCAAGATTATATATGAACAATATTTGCATCTTCTCTGAATTCTTTTATGTATGATTGGTTATCTCTGCAAGTCTCTTCGAATTATCAGTTTGGTTTGGCCTACTAGATTGATCTTTCTTGCAATGGGAGAAGTGCTTAGCTTTGGGTTCAATCTTGTGGAGCTCGATCCCAGTGATAGTAGGGGAAACAACACGTATTGTATTGTTGACATCGAGGATAAAAACATGGGGTTTATATCATATTGCATGAGTTTATCCTTCTACATCATGTCATCTTGCTTAAAGCGTTACTCTATTCTTATGAACTTAATACTCTAGATGCATGCTGGATAGCGGTCGATGTGTGGAGTAATAATAGGAGATGCAAGCAGGAGTCGGTCTACTTGTCACAGACGTGATGCCTATATACATGATCATACCTAGATATTCTCATAACTATGCTCAATTCTATCAATTGCTCGACAGTAATTTGCTCACCCACCGTAATACTTATGCTATCTTGAGAGAAACCACTAGTGAAACCTATGGCCCCCGGGTCTATTTTCCATCATACAAGTTTCCAATCTATTTTATTTTGCAATCTTTTCTTTCAATTTATATCATAAAAATACCAAAAATATTTATCTTATTATAATTATCTCTATCAGATCTCACTCTTGCAAGTGGCCGTGAAGGCATTGACAACCCCTGTATCGCGTTGGTTGCGAGGTTCTTATTTGTTTGTGTAGGTACGAGGTGACTCGTGCGTGGTCTCCTACTGGATTGATACCTTGGTTCCCAAAAACTGAGGGAAATACTTACGCTACTTTGCTGCATCACCCTTTCCTCTTCAAGGGAAAACCAAGGCATGCCAAGAGGTAGCAGTAGCCATGTAGGTCGGTACATTGAATGTATTGGCAATTTCACACCATAGAATAATAATGAGAATGTCCATCTCTATATGCATATTTGGCTGATGGAGGCTCTAAGTTTAATTTTGCATAAAGCTAATTTTTCCCTACAACATAGGAATAAATTTTTATTACTACAAAGTTCATGCCATTATTGATATGGTTCCTCCAACTCAATCCCAAAATTACCAAGATGTTAATAACCCAATTCATTCATTAAGTAAAGTGATGAGATCAACCAATAATTCACTTCTAGATACTCAAGTTGTCGATAACCGGGGACATGGCTAATCATGATTAGTTTGTACACTCTATAGAGGTTTGCGCACTTTTCCCTAGAAGACTCGATCTCCTCCGTTGAATTCCTCGCACTGCCTGATGTTTGAGAACCGGAAGATCGAGACATAGTATTTTGTCCCCTTAATCGATAGATAGGCCGGTACACCTACAATCCCCCTACATCTGCTAGCCTATCATGGAAAGGTTTCCCACAACTTACTCAATGTCGCCAGAGCCCATAATGGCTTGTGGCTGCACACGGAATTTCTAGGCATGAAATATCGTATGATCCCTTTGATCCTGGGTGGCATTCCATAGGATGATCTCAAGGGTCCTCCGAGATCCCCTTGGGCAAGCACTGGTTTCTCCAGGGTGCCCCAACCATTCCACCCAGATGTGTGTTGATGTTGCCACCTTAAGTTACCCTTAATTATTATTACTCTCGCAACTTTCATGAATCTCACATACTAATCCCCATCTACGAGCATGGCTAAGAAATATGTAGCATAACGTGTATTCCTGGGGTATTTCAAAGATCATAGGTTCCTACCTCATAAAATACATAGCAAAGCCCAATTCCCAACTCATGCAAATTTGTAAGGGTGAACTAATGCATAGTAAAACCGGGTATAGAAAAGTACGATCAAGGTGTGAACTTGCCTTGTATTGTTGATGAAGATTCTTCGCGCTCATAATTGCAGACAGTTCTACTCGTCACACTCTGATCAATCTATCGTAAGCAAGCAATTTTATCCACACATAAGCAATCACTCAAAGACCCAAAAAATGCAAAGGAAGACTACAAAAACTCCAAAAGAACCAAATCAAATTATTTTGCAAGATCAGATCCTAATTTCGGTCAAAAAGAGTGGTGATGGCTCAAGATGTTAGATTATGCCTAGGTATTCAATTTGAAAAGGACTCAATTGAAAAAATGCTACACTTTACAAGCTATGATCAAGTGAAGCTTCAAGTTCAAATTTGAATCGTTCAAATTTTAAAAGATGAAAATTTGAAACTAGTGATGCTACTGGATGTAGGAAGTCAATATGAAAATGTAGGAAAAAGAATTACTAGATTGAAAATAACGGATCAAGTAATTCAACATAGCATTGAATTTGCTTAGAATGTTGTGTAACAACTCTTTGGTGGACTAGTAGAATAACTGACTAAGATCAAAATTATATGTTGAAAAGATGACACTAATTGTGTGAACGCAAAGATTACTTCAATACGAAACCGATGCAGTTGGGTTCATCGGAAACGGAAGTACGGATAAAAAGATATGATCGAAAGAAAATTTAAGTATGAATCTGAACAAATTTCGAAATTTGATAGTTGCAAAAATTTTATTTGATAGATTCACTAGATAGGTGCAATGAAGACGAAAATATTGGAGTTGGTTTCGTATAATTTGGATAAACGAGTAAAAAGTTATGCTATTTGAAAAATCAGGGTAAAGTTGTTTTACGGAAGAAAAAAAGCTATGGCTAAGAGAATTCTAGTCTTAGAATGTAAATACAGAGACTAATTTATAAATCTAATTATTCTGTCATACACTAATCTAAAAATAATAAGCTATGGGAGTATAAAAAATATGAAGAAAGATACCTTTATAAGATAGAAAAAAGACGACTTCGGAGAGAGGAGACAACTTTCACAAGTCCCGCCGGAGAGAAGAAATAATATTTATCTTTTGTGAAGCTAGTCAAACCAAATTATTTATTTAACCCGCAATGGATGATTTTTGGGGTTCTATAGTTCTATATTTATAGGTGAAAGAGAGGCTTGGAGGTCAAAGGCTAGGCAATGTGGGACTAAACATACACGAAAAGAAAATAAATAGAGACGAAAAAAGAGGCGCTCGCATCGGCCTAAAAGTGTTTGGCTGGCCGCGCGCGTTGTAGTATTTTTTTAAACAAAATTCGGCCAATGTGAAAAAAAAAGAAAAAATGGCTGGCTGGGCCTGGCCCTTGTAGGAGAGAAGAAGAAAAATGATGGGGCGCCTGATGCCACTATGCTCCGCATGTGGGCGAAAGTTAGTTCGAGGTGCACACACAGTTTTTTTTAAATAGAAACAGAAAGTTAGTTCCAGGTGCACACAGTTTGTACATAGGCATATTATATATCAAAATTTTCAGAAAAAGATTTCCTAAATGATGAACATATTTCTGGTGGCAAATAAATTCCAAAAAATTAAATAAAGCGAACAGTACTAGTGGTTCATTTAAAAACCAAATAAAAAATATTTTAAAATACCAAAATGATTTCAAACTCATTTTTCTCTACTTTTCTGCTGTAGGGAATCATTTTACCCTGTTTTCCATATATTTTATTTTTGGAGAAAAATAATTTCAATAAAAACCGAATAACTCCAAATTGAAAGTGGGTTTCAAAATAACTTTAAAGGGACTTTCAATTTGATTCTTTGAAACTTCCAACTCTCTTTCTTAGCATTTGAAGAAGTAATTTCATCTTCTCTCATGAAACTCATTGAGTTGGATAAATTTTCTGAATTTGAAATATTTCAAAATGGAATTCAAATCTTTTCAAAACCCTTTTTATTTATTTAAATGAAAGAAGTCATATCATCTTCACTCTAGGGTTTTGTGATGAAATGAATATGAATTCATGGATATCATAAATGCAAGGTGAAAGTTTGAGAAAGTCATTTCATTCCCTCTCATTCAACTTTCAAAAAGTTTCAAATTTCACTCAATTTTACACAAGCAACCACACCACAATCAACCAAACAATCAAAACTATTCATTTAGGCCCCGTTCGGATCCTCTCCTACTCCCAGCTTCTTTGGTCGGCACGTGGAGTCGTCCCAAACGCGGCAGCTCCTGGAAGCCAGTTTCACGGAGCGAACTGCCCTCGTAGTGCAAAAATGAGAAGCGGGTCGAACCTAGCTTCAAAAATGGAAGGAGGCGGAGTTGGACGTAATTACCAGATATGCCACCGCCAAGTGAACTCTGGGGCAGCGTACCGGTTCGATCGATATGTTTCTCTCACGTATACGTTCTCTCCCGTACGAGAAACCACCTAACTGGGCTTTATGCTTGCTTCCTGGGCTGTCGGCCCATGTAGACGGGAGCTAGAGAGCATTCGCGTGCTGCCAAAGTGTCGAACGCATTGCTGGCTCCGCCAAGAAGCTGGCTAGCGCTGCCTCCCCGAGAAGCTGGCCACTTTGGGAAGCCAGCAGACTTCCGAACGGGCCCTTAATATAACATTCCAAAATTTAGAATTTCGGGATGTCACATAAAGTGTTTCAATTGGATGATGAAAAGTAGTTATTAACATCATTGTAACCGGTTGCAGCTGCAAAGTAGTTAAACAAACAAGTTTTGCAAAAGGTACCTGTTGTGGCATTGGAGTTTATCTTGGATCCTAAAAAGTTGAGTAGCCAGTAACGTGATTAGAGCAACCAGTTGCATCAGCCAAGCAGATAAACAAACAAATTTTGCAAAAGGAATCTGTTGTGGCATTGGAGTTTCTCTTGGATCCTGAAAAGTTGATTAGTCAATAACTTGATTAGAGCAACAAGTTACAGCAGCAAACCTGTTAAACAAATATATTTTTGAAAATTACCTGATGTGCAATTGGACTTTCAATTGGATCTTGAAAACTTGAAGTTGGTAAGATGATTACAGCAATCAAAGCAGGTAAACAAGGAAGTTTCTGAAAACATACCTGTTACGCCAATGGAGTTTCAGTTGGATCCTGCAAACTTGGATGTTAGCAATGATAAATAAAGTGTTGCAAGAGCCATAATAAACTAACATCAAACTAGTAAAACTAATCAGTTTTGGCAACGTATTTAATTACACATGAACTAGTAAAACTAATAAGTTCTTAGCAACGTATTAAAATAACAAGTCAGTACTGTTTACCAGCAACACAGACATTTGTAAATTTCTTTGATGTAAGCAAAATGATTCTTACACACACACACACAAACAAACACACACACACACTCACACATATATATAGTAACATCCCAAATTTTCAATTTGGAATGTTATACATAGGTCATTCTTGCATATCATATTTTATTGCATTTTTGTTCCGCAATCCTCGAAATCCTAAGCAACTCAAAGACCCTCGTAGAGAGTTGGGGATTTCTCGGTTTTCATATTTGATTTTTATCAAATAAGGAAACGAGGATTTTTGATTTTAATTATTTTCTCTCCAGAAAGTATTTCATATTAAAATCTATGAGAGGAGATAATATGACTTCTCCGAATTAACTGAAATATTGGAGGAAAATATTAAAATCATTTATTTGTTTTTATTCGGTTTTATTTGGATTTTATTTGCATTAGAAAAATTGCACGTTTTCAAAATTGCATTTTAGGGCCAAGAAAATGTTCATCTCATCCTAAATATTTTATTTAGACGGTGAAAATTTGTTTTGGCATTTTTAGATTTTTATTTTTTTTCTAGGATTTATTTTCCGTTCAGCAAAATTGTTTTTTTAACTTCCAGCCGACTGGGCCGAAACCCAGCCGGGCCGGCCCATCTCCCGCCGCCGCTGACTTGGAGGCGTCCGAGCCGGACTCCACCGCCGCCGCCACCTTGGCTCCTCCTCCAAGCCGAGCCCCCCCTTTATATACTCCCCTCGAGCCCGCCACCACCACCCCGCGCTGCCGCAGCCACCCACCGCCGCCGCAGCCGCCCGCGCCGCCCGCAACCCCGCGCCGCCGCC
>NC_041382.1:447570476-447643666 GCF_002162155.2 Triticum dicoccoides
GCGCCGCCGCCAGCCGCCGCCCCGCGCCGCCGCTGCCCGCACCGCCCCGCAAGCCCCGCCTCGCTGGAGTTACCTCGCCGAAGAGGTAACGCGCCGATCCGCCGCCGCTGGTTTTTTTAAGAAACCGATTCGGTTTTTTTAGAAAACCCTAGTTCGTTTTTTAGATCGGTTCGCCGGTTTTCCCGGTTCTTTTATTTAGCGGACGTTCGTCCGTACGTTCGTTTCAACGAACGGTTTTCGCTCGTTAGTTACAGATAACGAACGCTCGAACGTTAGTCTGTTCTTCACTTTTCTTTTTATCAGATTTTTTCGTGATTATTCTCGATCCCGATATCTGATCCGATTTTCGTTTCTGTCTATTTTTTCGCTCGTTAGTCGGAATCAGGCGATTCAAGCGCCTAGATCTTTGTCTTGAGACCCTCTTTCCACTTAACCAACTTGAACAAGATTTTGGTACTGTAAAATTTGACCTAGGTTCAGATTAGTAAATGGATCTTGTTTCTTTTGCCGTTTGAGTTTCGTTGCTCCGTTTGGTTTGATTCTTTTTGCAAACCGGAGTTCTTAAGTTGAACTTTCTGGTTAGATCTTCTTTTTTGAGGTTTACCCATGTTTTCTTTGCTTGATTGCTTATGTATGCTATTGTTTGTTTGCGATAGAATTCCCGGAGTGTGAAGCATGTTATTTGGAGTCTCTAGGTTACGCGGATCATCAGCAAGGCAAGTAACAGATTGATCATACTCTTTCCATACCTAGTTTTTATGCATTAGTTCCAATCCTCAAACATTGCATGATTAGGATGTCATTAACTTGTGGGTTGGGAAGTAGTTGATGAGGTAAAACCTATTGCCCTGTTATATTCAAACCCTTGGGAGTTACTTCTACGCGTTGCTTATATTGCTATGCTATGCTCGTAGAGGTGGGTTGGGTTTGAGTGAAATTCATGACAGTTGTGAGATTGTTAATTAATGGTTCAACTTAAGGTGGCAACTTAAATACATATCTGGGTGGATTGAGGCACCTGGAGTACCCAGTGTTGCCTGTATTTTTTTGGAAATCCCGGAGTACCCGTGTGATCTTCCTATGGACCGCCACCCAGGCTCAAAGGGAACTGAGATTATTCATGCTAGAAACTTCCGTGTGCAGCCACAAGCTATTATGGGCTCTAGCATAGTTGAGTAAGTTATGTAAAGCTCTTGAAGAGGCAGATCAGCAGGTAGAGGGATGTAGGTTTGGTATGGTCTATCCGGAGTAGAGAGTTAATGTTTCTGAAAGACTGTGTCTGGGTCATCCGTTTCTCAAACACCATGTAGTGCAAGAAATCCAACGGAGGCGATCGAGTCTTGTGGGGAGAAGTGTGCAAACCTCTGCAGAGTGTACAAACTAATCATGGTTAGTCGTGTCCCCGGTTATGGACAATCTTGAGTATCTAGTACTTGGAGTATCTTAAGTATCTCATCACTTTTAATTAATATTGTTGGGTTGTTAATCACTTTAATTGGGATTGAGTTGGAGGAACCTTCTCAATGATGTTTCAACCACCATGATAGTTAAATTAAAATCTATTCCTTTGTTGTAGGAAAAAATTGGCTTTTTCGCAAAAACTATAACCATAGAGCTTTCCACCAGCAATATATGCATGTAGTGATAGCATTATTCTGTTCTTACTCTACTGTGTTATATTGCCAGCATATTCCATGTGCTGACCCATTTTTGGGCTGCAACGTATTATGTTGCAGACTTTTTAGATGAGGAGTAAGGTTCGTTAGGTCATTGCCATGTAGCTCAGCTATGCCGTTGGAGTTGATGGACTCACTTTATCTTCCAAAGCCTTCCGTTGTTATCGTCTTAGATGGCCTTAAGCCATATTTACTGTAATAAGTTCTCTTTTGAGACATTCGATGTAATAAGTGTGTGATTGCTACTCTGTTATAAATCCTTCGAGTACTATGTGTGTCAGCATTACCGATCCAGGGATGACACTGAAGCATAAAGAATTGACCGTTTGAGGTCGGGTCGCTACATATATATAAGTTAAAAAGACATTATCCCTCATATAAACCTGACAGTTGTCTATCTATGAACATGCAAACATTGCCAGTGCTACAAGTGATAACGGCAATCTATTTAAACAAACAGGGTATCAAAACATAAATTACACATGAATTTTGTTGCACCCTGGAAGTAAATTTGACCAGCTATCTATGTGATTAAGTAGCAATTTAAGTTCATGCAAACAGGTAATTCTTAACAGTAAGTATCAAACACATAGATAGGCGCAGTCCATAATATGATTAACAGGCTATGGCTTTATGTAATTAGTAGCAAACTAAATTAAGCCAAGCAACTTAATTGAATTTTTTTGCAATCAGTGGCTAATTAAAATTCCGAGAAGCAGGTAATTGAACTTACGCTAGCTCTTTGTACAGGCACAGTGCAACTTCTTTTTCGCTTACAAGGTTCTATGAACGAGTCCATTGCATCAGTTGCTTGGATACGCAGTCCCAACACTTCTTTCTTCCCACACTACATTGCTAAGTCGAATGGTTAATTTGATAAGATGGTGCGTCCTTGATATGTTATATGAGGACGGGTTGTCAGACTAGTTGTAGCAACACACATCACACTCTATTAATGTATATTTCATGCCATTACATTTGGCATCTCAAGATCTAAGCAATCTACAATAGGATGAAAAGACTGGCATCCTTCACATTATTGGCAAACTCAGTTCATAGAAACAAGCAATTCGACCATTCTGTGGGTAAATCAAAAGTGCCACTGGAATATTTTTCACTACCCTAATCATACTCGCAAAAAGGGGCGACGCCACCATAGGGGCTAGTATGAGCGGCCGCTTTGGGTGGCTAGAAAGTGTGCATCTAGTTTGAGTCGTCCAGGTTGTCCCAGGCTAGTTTTGTTCGTCCTAGCACATGAGTAGGCAATGTAAAAAATAAATAAAAACATTTCAATTTGGATGGGCCAATAATGTAAGTGCAAGGCAGGCCCTATAGAAGGCTTGCGACCCAAACAAGCGCCTCCCATGTCGATCGACGACAGGAAAAATCCCCAATTTGTTTGCTCCAGCCTCTAGTCTGGTTCACTCCTAACCTAGCCGCCATTGGACAGACCGACACAACACTTCCTCGCGCCCTTGTTGAACGCTTGTCGTCGGGATTCAAGCGAATGGAACTATGGAAGGACAAGAAGATGAAGATCCAACCCTGGGTGTAGCCTACGTGGGAGGCAGTGGCGGCAACATGGGCATGGCATCGAGCTTGCGCAAACGGACAGTCGCAGCCTGCAAGATTAGCATGTGCAACGAGCAGGTACATCACATCCTTGATTATATCTATTTCAACTATTCAATTTCTGGCCAATAGTTAAACCTGGCAGTGTTGTAAAACTGCATGTATGTAGGGAATCTATGAGAAAATGGAACCAATTTCTTCTTATTTTATAAATCCCCCAATCAATACTGAACTGACTGAACCTGATGTGTCTAATCAAGTTTCCGGTGGAAACATACAAGCTCATGTTATTCTTGATCCTGAAGTGTCTAATGAACACACTGCTAATTAAGGATTTGATGCAAACATTTTACATGCTCCTGGTGATGAACATATAGTGTCTAATGAGGGATCTAATGCAAGCATTTTGCAAGCTCCCATTGAAGGATTTAGTGTCTAATGATGATCTGCTATGTTGAGAGAGAGATTTGCAGGAATTGATGACAAGAAAATTATAGTACATTTTCATGGCTTGAGGAAACGTCGAGGCCATCTACCAGAAAGTCCCCGTATCATGACAAGGTAGCATAAATACTATTCTAATATGTAGTTTGAAACTATTGGCATACTTGTGCAGGATAGATATATTGAATGCAGTTTGCGCACTGGTTATATGTGTAATTACACTTGGATATTTTTAGCTAGAGAACAAATAATTCAAGAAGGTACAGTCCATGTTAGTAGTCCTTGTACACCATGTTGCATTTTGTGTTTTTGGTGCTTACATCATTTAGTGTTTTATAATCTGGAACTACTTTGGATCATTAGCTGGTTCTCAAAGTGCACGTAGCTTCACATTTCTCGAGTTATGTTGATTTCCGGAGTGCAAGTGCCTTCATATTTTTTTAAGTTAAATTTTCGTCTCCTAGTAATTTGAATTCGTGGATCCGCCACTTCACACAAATCATACATGCAGGCCAGTACGAATTAAAAGAAATGCAGGGACTTACGCTAGCTTGTTGTACAGGCTCACTTCAGCTCTGCTTGTGCTTGGGATGTTCCATGTTACCACTGGCTTGGATGTGCAGGCCTTGTGCTCCTTGCATCCCCCTCTGCATTTTTGACACGGCAAATGGTTGATGAAATGAGAGGAATTGACCTTACTGTTGTACTGGAGGACATGTACTTACAAGGTTTTACTGGTGTGCAGGATGTGTACCAGATCCTGTAGTGCCGTCATGCTTCGCTAAAAAATGGTTTTGCTTGTTTCAGATGATATCTCTAGAAGAAAGAAGAGTTAAAGTCGGAGTTGCATAGGCGTGTAAGCTAAGAGGGCAGTAAAAATATATCCAAACATCGTCGGAACAGTGCACAAGGGAGTGATATGTGGATACCTAGTTCGAGCCAGCGTTTGGGCATGCTCGCCAAGCTAGAGTGCGGGTCACTTCGGAGCCGTTGAGGGTGATGCGCTGGCATTGGTTGGCCGCACCCGGATGCATATCTTGAGTGGTAGTGGAGCGCTATAATGCGGTGGATGAGGCTGTTCATGAAGCCCGAACAACCTTAGGGGGTGGAGGTGCGACGATGTGCTCGGCGAAGTAGCCCTGGTGAGGTGGGAGACAACATCGGTGAAGCGCACCTGATGCGGTGGAAGTTGGTGTTTGTGAGGCACGTCGGTTGCGGCGGCCGATGTTGTCGGTGGACCACCCGGTGCGGTGGACGAGGGTGTAGATGAGGTAGCTCCGGTGTGGTGGTGAAGCACGACCATCATCTTCGTCATCGTTGTCCGGCACAGAGGTGGGGAAAGAGATGAGATGAGGGGCGATTCATACTTTGCTTGGGTTGGCGGTGAATTAGGGATTTGAGCGCTCTGCGCGCTAAATGGGACGATGGAGAAGGGAGATTTTGCAGGGCTGGAATTGGGCCCGCCATATATTTCAATCCGAAATGTGGAAGCGAGAACTTTTGTTGTCGTCGTTCTTTTTTTGTTAGGCCGGGGGGGAGGGATGAGGGAGGGAGGGGGGTGGGTGGCTTGGTGCTAGCTTCCATATGACACACGCGACCACCACGCCACGACCCAGGTCTGCCTGATGCGCCTACAATTGAGAATGCAAATGAATCTTCTTTCATTTGCAAACGAATCTGTATGTATTACCATGCCCGTGTTTTCCTAGCAAATAATTAGTCATTCAAAACGAGAAACTATAAATTAAATAATGAGGAGTTGTTTGAATTAGAGTGCGTGTCACATAGCGATCTCCCATTCTAACATGGATTTCGCATTTCACGGTATCCATGCTACTTTTTTAATACAAATTCATATGTATAACTTGAACACTGTCGGTGTCAAAACCGGCGGATCTCGGGTAGGGGGTCCCGAACTGTGTGTCTAGGCCGGGTGGTAACAGGAGGCAAGGGACACGAAGTTTTACCCAGGTTCGGGCCCTCTCGATGGAGGTAAAACCCTACATCCTGCTTGATTAATATTGATGATATGGGTAGTACAAGAGTAGATCTACCACGAGATCAGAGAGGCTAAACCTAAAAGCTAGCCTATGGTATGATTGTTGATGTGTATGTTGTCCAACGGACTAAAACCCTCCGGTTTATATAGACACCGGATAGGGTTAGGGTTACGTAGAGTCGGTTACAATGGTAGCAGATATGAACATCCGTATCGCCAAGCTTGCCTTCCACGCCAAGGAAAGTCCCTTCCGGACACGGGATGGAGTCTTCAATCTTGTATCTTCATAGTCCAGGAGTCCGGCTGAAGGTATAGTTCGGCTATCCGACCACCCCCTAATCCAGGACTCCCTCAGTAGCCCCTGAACCAGGCTTCAATGACGACGAGTCCGGCGCGCAGATTGTCTTCGGCATTGCAAGGCGGGTTCCTCCTCCAAGTACTTCATAGAAGATTTTGAACACAAAGATAGTGTCCGACTCTGCAAAATAAGTTTCCACATATTGCCATAGAGAGAATAATATTTACACAAATCTAATCTGTTGGCGTACTCCGTAGTGTGACATCACACTACGGCCAAGCTTTTATTCGAACCGTTTTACTGTCCCATCTTAGCGCGTTATGCGAGGCGGTTTCCTTGGCACGTCTTGTTAAAGCAGAGATCGTGTCCCCTTATTCCGGGATTCTCATCAATACGTGCGTGGGTAACCCAACCGCACCATTGATTACGGCGCTTGGAGATAAGCGAGTTTTACCAGGCTGGTGGGGACACGTAGTTGCGTCCCCCCATATAAGGGGATAAGGATCCACCTTTTCACCCACGCCTTCTTCCTCCTTTGCCTATCCATTCTTGCGCATTCGAGCTCCAGCGCCCAAGTCCGCACTACCACCTTAGCCTTCTCCAGTCATGTCCGGAGCGGGAGGCAAGTGGATGGTCTCCTCCGTCATGAAGGGACACATCAAAAAGCTGAGGAAGGACGGATACACCGGCTTCCCGAAAAGGGGCAGCTCATCCCCACTCCTAGGCCCCATGAGAGGGTGGTATTCCTCCCCCATTTCCTCCGTGGACTGGGCTTCCCTCTGCATCCATTTGTCCGGGGTCTCATGTTCTACTACGGCCTAGATTTCTACGATCTGGCACCGAACTTCATCCTCAACATCTCGGCATTCATCGTCGTGTGCGAGGCGTTCCTCCGCATCCGCCCCCATTTCGGCCTATGGCTTAAGACTTTCAATGTCAAGTCGAAGGTGGTGCGCGGCAGCCAGGCGGAGTGCGGTGGTGCCATGGTCGGCAAGATGGCCAACATCCTGTGGCTCAAGGGCTCCTTTGTGGAGACCCTGAAGGGGTGGCAATCGGGGTGGTTTTACATCACCAAGCCGTGCGACCCTAAGTGGGTCGCAGCCCCCGAGTTCCGGTCCGGACCCCCAACGCGGCTCACGTCCTGGAAAGAGACGGGCCTGTCGTGGGGCAACCAAAAGGAGGTGACCGGACTACAAACATGCATCCAATCCCTGGTGAACAAGTAGCTCAGGCTTGTCAACATAGTCCAGGTTATGCTCATCTGCTTGATCCTCCCGTGCCAACAACGGGCCTTCAATCTATGGGAGTTCAATCCGGCACAGCACCGAACCCTGAGCAGGCTCTTCGACATGACATACGAAGATGCCTGGAAGGTGCTTTTCAAAGGCGCCAGGGCTCCCTCATCCGCCACTGAGGATCGTGGATTCAGCACGCAGCGTCATGCTAGCGCGGTAAGTTTTTTGTACCTTTTACAGGGCACTAGTTTCTCATAGTTTAACTCCGTGCGGGATCTAAACTCCCTTACCTTTGACAGGATTGGCAGGCGAAGTCCGGACGGATCGACTGTCCGGCGCCTTTGCACGAAGGCCCAGCGGACGCTCAATTGGCGAAGCTGCTGGCTCCGGCACCCTATGTGGTGCCGGAGAAGAAGGCCGCAAAAAAGGCCGCGGGGACTCGAAAGAGTGCCCGGCGCCTGGAGGTCTCGGTTTCACCATCCGACGAATCCAAGACGCACTCCTCCCAAGAAGACGAGAAGCAGGAAGAAGAGACCCCTCCCCCTCCAGCGAGGGAAGGGAAGAAAAGGAAGGCCGCCCCAACTGGGAAGGCTGAAGGGTCCAAGAAGGGGAAAACCCTTTCTCCGGATTACTCCACCGACGCTGACGACGGCAGAGAGGAGTGGGCACCCAGGGCCAAGCCCCTGGCGAAATCATAAGTATCCGAATACCAAAGTAATTCATAGTATTCGTTTATTGCACAGCTTTCCCTTATGTCAAATGTGTTTATCCAGCCCACCGAAAGACCGGCTCGACGCGTCGTCGAGCGGCTCACTGGACTCGTCGGACGTGAACTCACTTCCGACGGCTTCCTCCCCCCGCCCTACGGACGACACCGAAGTGTTGTCCCAACAGGTTCCAATCCGGGAGGAGGTGGTCCTGGAGGCGCCGCAAGGCGACCTCCTAGACTCCAGGAGTAAAGGGGATGAAACCCCCCAGGGCTCCAAGTCCGGCTCTAGGCCGGACACCGCTCCGGAACCTTTAAAGGTTCCAGAGTCTGGCGGGGGACCTCCTTCCAAGAGGAGCAAGTCCATCGTGCCGGCGGCCTCCGTCCAACCGGAGGCGCCAAACAATATGTTGGAAGTGCTCCAAGGCGCCTCCATCGACGAGGAGCACCGCGCTATTATGAGTGCGGTGGTCCAGAAGGTTCAGTCCGCAAAAAACGGACTGACTGAAGCTTGTACTAGCCTTTTGACAGGCTTTGAGGTAAGTAAAGAAAGTGTAAATAATAATAACGCATAGACAGTAGCCCCTGATGCTCTGTTTGGCGTTCGGGAAGAAAAGTCGAATAGAGGATCAAATAGAATTCGCAGGAGTCTAACAAAAATGAGTCAATATGCATGTGCAGGCTACCCTGCTTGCATCCGCCACACTGACTGCGGAAGTGGACACGCTAAAGCAGGACCTCGAAAGGTCCGAGCAAGAGCTCGAGCGTGCCAAGAAGCAGCTCGAGGACAATGAAGGTAAGAAATACCTTGTTAAAATATATATATATATATATATAAAAGGTGCAATTGCGAAAAATGACAGGATTATCGTGGCTATTGTAGGGGCCACGTCTGAGGTGGCGACCCTTAAGCAAGAGCTGGACGAGGCCGAGAAGAATTCTGCCTCGGTGCGCACCGAGCGGGAGAAGTATGAGGCCGATGTTGGCAAGGTGCAGCAAGAGCTTCAGGCTCTCATGGAAAAACATGAGAGTTTGGAGCGTGACTCGAAGACGCAAGCGTCCGAGCTTGCGGTGGCTATTGAAAGTGCCAAATCTGCCAAGGCCGAATCCAAGAAGACCCTCCAGGAGTTGGATGAGGTGAAGAAGATTGCGGCGGGTAAGGCATTCTTTATGCAACGCAAACAAATAAACGTGAGTTACCTGTTACTTACCCAAATTCGGAGCTCTCCAGGAGCATTCGCAGATCTTCCCCGGAGTGTATCCGAGGCCGCCGCATTCTATCGAGCCGAGGAGGGCAGCTCGACGGAGAAGGTGTTCTGGTCTCAGTATGCTGAGGCCGGACACCCCGTGCCCCTGAGCGACTAGCTGAAGCAACTGGTCGAGCTCCACAAGGCGGCCGAACAGGCCATGAAGGGCCTCCTAGTTCGGCTGTGGCCTGGAGAGGCTCTGCTTGGGAGCTATTTTGGGCTGGTGCGGCGGCTGGTGGAGGCCTGTCCGAGGCTTGAAGACATCAAGTGCTCCGTCTGCATTGAAGGTGCCCGTAGGGCCCTTGCCCGTGCCAAGGTGCATTGGGGCAAGCTGGATGCGGAGAAGCTTGTGAAGGACGGGCCACCGCCGGGGAAAGAGCATCGTAAGCCCGAGAATTATTATAAGGATGTTCTGAAGGGTGCCCGCCTTGTTGCGGATGAATGTACCAAGGATGTATTTTATGAGTAAAACCCACTCATGTTATCCTGTGCGCTGAAAACTTGTTCATATGCGCTAAGCAATGCTGCTTGAATTTAAAATATTACCTTCTATGCGGCTGTTTATCAATACTGAGAGATGGCGAGCCGTCGGCTTCTGCCCCCTTGCCGCTAGTGCTGGGGTGTTCGGGGATAAACCTGGGCGCTCTTTTTCCCATATTTGGGTCCTTCGAGGGAGGCGCTCAGCCCAACGAACGAGGCAATCGGACTATAATGTGTGAACACTCTCACTTAGCCATAGAATTCTATAATTTTAAATTTCTGCGAAGCCCCTAGTATTCGGAAGACCGAGTTCGGGGTGTTATCCACGCCTTGGCCGGATAGAGCCGGCTCCTCGCCCTAAGCGGCATAAGTCTTTAGGGACTCGAAAGACCTCTCGAACAGCGACCAGCTCTCGCTTCATCATGATAGTCAGTTTTAGCTTTCTCCACTAAGGTGCTCGACCCAGCTCAACCGGTGCACGATCACAGTGGTTCTCCTGGTGCTACCTTAGCCGATATAGCGGAACGTAAGGCACCAAAACATAGGAGTCGGGCAAACCCAACTATTGACCCAAGACATGATTCGGAGCTGATGCATATAGTGCTATAAGTTCGGGGTGCCGCACTTGTGAAAGTGTTCAGACTTCTCACACCATATTGAGGGGTGCTAAAATCCCCTGGCGTATTTTGGCCGTACCGAGTTGTACGGGTGCAACATGTCGTTAAGGAACATTTATTTATAAAAAGATAATGCAAAAAATAGACAAAAGCTATGCATTGTTTATTAAAAATAGCTGCGATCAAAGCAGAACGATACAAGTAATGCGATAAACGAAAAGTTGGACTATTTAACATGTCTGCTCCAGGGGCAAGCTGTGGAGTAGTATGCGAAATAGGTATACTGCTCGTGATAGAGACCACCTGGGATTTCCGTAATGCGGCCTGGCTTGTCTGCTTCCCTGGTCCTTGCATCCTTTGTGCGGCAATTGAACTGCCGAATAGGCCTTCCGAAGAGTAGAGTCCTGGAAGTAAGAGAAAAGTAAAAAATCGGCAGCCCCTGGTGCGGTTTAAGCCGTGTTTTGGGCGTGCCGTGATGGTGCGCCTCCCCCGATGCCCATGGTATTTCCAGAGCGTAGTTATGGACGCCAAGTACTGGCATCGCCTTTTTGCAAGGGTTGGGGTTGGGGCCGCATTGCTACGCCTGCTCGGAACGTGCCAGGCGGTCTTGTTGTAGGTTACTCCGGGCGCGCTTGGCGGTGTCCGGACGTTTAATGGCCGAACTGGACAACTGCCTGGAGAGGCTGCTTTGTACTTCCGCTGCAAGGGCCGCCGTGTGCTCCCCCGTTCGGAGGGAGCGTTCGGTGTTTCCATTGACCGTAATCACTCCACGAGGGCCTGGCATCTTGAGCTTAAGGTATGCATAATGCGGTACCACATTGAATTTGGCGAATGCGGTTCGTTCGAGCAGTGCATGATAGCCACTGCGGAATGGGACTATGTCGAAGATCAATTCCTTGCTTCAGAAATTATCCGGGGATCTGAAGACCACTTCAAGTGTGACTGAGCCTGTACAGTTGGCCTCTACACCTGGTATTACGCCTTTAAAGGTCGTTTTGGTGGGCTTAATCCTCGAGGGATCGATTCCCATTTTTCGCACTGTATCCTGGTAAAGCAGGTTCAGGCTGCCGCCGTCCATGAGGACTCTAGTGAGGTGAAATCCGTCAATAATTGGGTCTAGAACCAATGCGGCAAATCCACCATGACGGATGCTAGTGGGATGGTCTCTTCGATCAAAGGTGATCGGGCAGGAGGACCATGGGTTGAACTTTGGGGCGACTGGCTCTACCGCGTATACGTCCCTTAACGCGTGCTTCCGCTCCCTTTTGGGGGTGTGGGTGGCGTATATCATGTTCACCGTCCGTACTTGTGGGGGAAAACCCTTCTGTCCATTGTTGTTCGGTGGCCGGGGCTCCTCGTCGTCATCGCTATGCAGCCCCTTGTCTTCATTGTTGGCGCTTAGCTTGCCTGCCTGCTTGAACACCCAACAATCCCTGTTGGTGTGATTGGCCGGCTTTTCGGGGTTCCATGTATTTGGCACAAGCGGTCGAGTATTCGGTCCAAGCTGGACGGGCCCCTAGGATTCCTTTTGAATGGATTTTTCCGCTGACCGGATTTAGAGCCTCTGAATCCGGCATTGACTGCCGTATCCTCGGCATTGTCGCCGTTAATGCGGTGCTTCTGCTTGTTGCGACGTGACCTGCCACTAATGTCCCTGGTGTCCGAACTACCAGGGTTCTTGGTCATGTTGTTGCTACGAGCAAGCCAGCTATCTTCTCCCGCGCAAAAGTGGGTCATGAGTGTCGTGAGTGCTGCCATAGATTTCGGCTTTTCCTGTCTGAGGTGCCGGGCCAGCCACTCGTCACAGATATTGTGTTTGAAGGCTGCTAGGGCCTCAGCGTCCGGACAGTCGACTATTTGATTTTTCTTTATTAGGAATCGCGTACAGAATTGTCTGGCCGATTCCTCTGGCTGCTGGATTATGTGACTTAGGTCATCGGCGTCTGGGGGTCGCACATAAGTGCCCTGGAAATTGTCGAGGAATGCGGCTTCCATGTCCTCCCAACAACTGATTGATCCTGTTGGCAAGCTGCTGAGCCAATGCCGAGCTGGTCCTTTAAGCTTGAGTGGGAGGTATTTGATGGCGTGAAAATCATCACCGCGGGCCATGTGGATATGAAGGAGATAATCCTCGATCCATACCGCAGGGTCTGTTGTGCCATCATATGATTCGATGTTTACAGGTTTGAAACCCTCGGGGATTTGATGATCCATTATTTCGTCTGTAAAGCACAGTGGGTGTGCGGCGCCTCTGTACTGGGCGATATCATGACATAGCTCTAATGAGCTTTGTCTACTGTGTTCGGCCCTGCCGAATTTGTGGCCGGCGTGACGGTTACCGTCTCGAGCCGTGGGGTGCCCACACGATCCGTAGATCGATCGTGTTTGCCTTGCCTTGTCCTCCAACATGTCTCGTAAGTCCGGTGCATATTCCCGTGCCTTGGTACAGGGTGCGGCTTGAGTGGAGGGCCGGGAGGCCTCTCTGTCGCGGCCACGAGGTGGCCGGTCGGCCGCATCGAGTGCTTCCTCCTCTAATTGGGGTAGCAACCTGTGCTTTGGGTAACTCTTGGAGGGGCATTCGAGTTTATGCTCTTCGCCTGCAAGGACTTCAGTCCATCTGTCAACTAGCAAATCTTGATCAGCTCTGAGCTGTTGCTGTTTTTTCTTGAGGCTTCTTGCCGTGGCCATAAGCCTGCGTTGGAAATGCTTTTGCTCAACGGGATCCTCTGGCACGACGAATTCATCGTCGCTGAGGCTTACCTCGTCTTCGGAGGGAGGCATATAATTATCGTCCTCGACCTCTCTGTCTGCCGCTCTCTCATGAGGGCTGGCTTCTCAATCCTCCTGTGCTAAACCTTACTGGAGGGGGTTTTCTTCGGCACTCTCCAGAATATTATTATCTCCCGTGCTGGAATCACTGTTTTTGTGTTGGCGGGATTTTGAGCGGCGCTGCTGACGCTGGCGCTTGGGCTGTTTCTTGGAGGGGTCATCCTCTGCTATTCCATTGCCCTCTCCCTCTTTTGGGGTGTCCACCATGTATATGTCATATGACGAGGTGGCTTTCCAGGACCTAGTAGGCGCTGGTTCTTCATCGTCTCCTTCATCGGCGTCCATACCGTCGATGTCTTCGGAGTCGAAGTCGAGCATGTCAGTTAAGTCGTCGACAGTGGCTACAAAGTGGGTGGTGGGTGGGTTTTGAATTTCTTCATCGTCCGAACCCCAACCTTGCTGACCGTAGTCCGGATAGGGCTCTCCTGATAAAGAGAGAGACTTTAGTGACTTCAGGATATCGCCGAAAGGCGAGTGCTGAAAGATGTCTGCGGCAGTGAACTCCATGATCGGCGCCCAATCGGATTCGACTGGCAGGGGCGCGGAGGGTTCGGAGTCCGGAGAGAAGTCCGGCTCCTTGGAGTCATGAGCCTCGCAGAGTGCGGGGCTGGTGATCGGCTCAATCGCTGTTTGGATCGCAGCCCCCAAGGTGGCGTCCAACCGCCCATCCTCGATCGACGCGGTCGGCTCCAAACTAAGGGTGGGAGCCGATGCGGGTGCGGCCTCCAGGGCACTGTTCGGCGGCAAAGCTAGATCATGCTCGTCGTGACAGTGCGGCGCGCTCGGCAGTGGTTCGAATCCGTCGAGGATCAAGTCCCCGCGGAAGTCAGCCGTGCAGTTTAAACTTTCGAATCTAACCTGACGGCCAGGGGCGTAGCTTTCGATCTGCTCTAGATGGCCAAGTGAATTGGCCCGCAGTGCGAAGCCGCCAAAGACGAAGATCTGTACGGGGAGGAAGGTCTCACCCCGGACTGCATCGCCATTGATGATCGTAGGAGCCATCGGGCCTGACGGCGATGGCACAGAGGAACTCTCAATGAAAGCACCAATGTCGGTGTCAAAACCGGCGGATCTCGGGTAGGGGGTCCCGAACTGTGCGTCTAGGCCAGATGGTAACAGGAGGCAAGGGACACGAAGTTTTACCCAGGTTCGGGCCCTCTCGATGGAGGTAAAACCCTACGCCCTGCTTGATTAATATTGATGATATGGGTAGTACAAGAGTAGATCTACCACGAGATCAGAGAGGCTAAACCCTAAAAGCTAGCCTATGGTATGGTTGTTGATGTGTATGTTGTCCTGCAGACTAAAACCCTCCGGTTTATATAGACACCGGATAGGGTTAGGGTTACATAGAGTCGGTTACAATGGTAGGAGATCTGAACATCCGTATCGCCAAGCTTGCCTTCCACGCCAAGGAAACTCCCTTCCGGACACGGGACGGAGTCTTCAATCTTGTATCTTCATAGTCCAGGAGTCCGGTTGAAGGTATAGTTCAGCTATCCGAACACCCCCTAATCCAGGACTCCCTCAAACACCATGGTCGTGAGAAAACTTTGGATGGATTCAAACATATGACCTACAAAATACCACAACAATCGAGTCAATGTCAACATTTCCAAACCTAGTATGGCACGAATTCGAAATAATTATGGAAGCCATATGCATGGTCCTCAATTCAAATCTTACAATGTAGGATAAATTGAAATGTCGATATTAAGTCTAGTACTATCTACATTCAAATGTTGTTTTTAGCCACAACCCCACTCCGCACACACGCCACATACTTCCTGTATCGATCAATCTTCCTCTCCTAACCACCTTACAAAGCTATTGGTTTTCAACACGCGTTCATTCTTTCTCTCCATGTTTCAATCTCTAAGTCTCTCAACTACACAACCCCCTTTTTCCACTCTATTACCAAATGTATCGCTCTCACACACCTGTCATTGCACTCCATCCCGAGCTCTCTCTTTCTCTCTCGCTCTCCCTCCCACCATCTCGTGCTAGATACATGCATTGCCTATCTAGACCACTGATATCACTTGAAGCTACGTCGGTATTTCCCAAAATAGGAAGGGACGATGCAGCATAGTGGCGGTAGGTATTTCCCTCAGATGTGAAACCAAGGTTATCGAACCACTAGGAGAACCAAGAAACACAACGTAAACAGCACCTGCACACAAATAACAACTTCTCGCAACCCGACATGTTAAAGGGGTTGTCAATCCCTTCTGGGGTACGACACCCCAAGATAGGCAAACGAACGTCAGGTAAATTTGTAGTAGATTGATAGATCGAACACCAAATAAAATAAATAAGAATAAATTGCAACAAGGTATTTTTGTATTTTTGGTTTAATAGATCTGAAAATAAATGCAAAGGAAAAGTAGATCACAAAGGCAAATATATGAGAAAGAGACCCGAGGGCTGTAGGTTTCACTAGTGGCTTCTCTCGAGGAAAATAGCAAATGGTGGGTGAACAAATTACTATTGGGCAATTGACGAAACTTCAAATACTCATGACAATATCCAAGCAATGATGATTACATAGGCATCACGTCCAAGATTAGTAGACCGACTCCTGCATGCATCTACTACTATTACTCCACACATCGACCACTATCCAGTATGCATCTAGTGTATTAAGTTCATGGAGAAACGGGGTAATCCAATAAGAACGATGACATGATGTAGACAAGATCTATCTATGTAGAGATAGACCCCATCGTTTTATCCTTTGTAGCAACGATACATACGTGTCGGTTCCCCTTCTGTCACTGGATCAAGCACCGTAAGATCGAACCCACTACAAAGCACCTCTTCCCATTGCAAGATAAATAGATCAAGTTGGCCAAACAAAACCCAAATATCATAGAAGAAATACGAGGCTATAAGCAATCATGCAAAAAATAGATCAAAGAAACTCAAATACTTTCATGGATGTAAGAAGATAGATCTGATCATAAACTCAAAGTTCACCGGTCCCAACAAACACACTGCAAAAAGAGTTACATCATATGGATCTCCAAGAGACCATTTTATTGAGAATCAAGAGAGAGAGAGGAAGCCATCTAGCTACTAACTACAGAACTGAAGGTCTACAAAGAACTACTTACACATCATTGGAGAGGCACCAATGGAGGTGGTGAACCTCATCCGAGATGGTGCCTAGATTGGATCTGGACTCTGCGGCGGCTGGATAAATATTTAGTCGACTCCCCTAGGGTTTCTGGAATATTGGGGTATTTATAGAGCAAAGAGGCGGTAAGGGGGCACTCGAGGTGGGTAGAACCCACCACGGTGCGCCTGGGCCTCCTGGGGCGCTCTGGTGGGTTGTACTCTCCTCAGAGCACACCCCAGGCGTAGCCAGGGCCCATAATGTTCCTTCTGGTCCAAATAATCTCCATAAAGTTGATACGTCTCCAACGTATCTATAATTTTTATTGTTCCATGCTATTATATTATCAACCTTGGATGTTTTATATGCATTTATATGCTATTTTATATGATTTTTGGGACTAACCTATTAACCTAGAGCTCAGTGCCAATTTCTGTTTTTTCCTTGTTTTAGAGTATCGCAGAAAAGGAACATCAAACGGAGTCCAATTGACCTGAAACTTCACAGAACTTATTTTTGGACCAGAAGAAGCCCATGGAGTATCAGAGTTGGACCAGGAGAGTCTCGGGTTGCCCACGAGGGTGGGGGCGCGCCCACCCCCCCTAGGCGCGCCCCTGCCTCATGGACAGCCGGAGGTCCACCGACGTACTTCTTCCTCCCATATATACCCATATACCCTAAAAATTTCGGGGAGCAGAATAGATCGTGTCGTGGTTTTGTCACGGCAGATGTCCTCGTGAAAGGACTTAGTCATGGAGCCATCGCAACGGGTTAGCTTAAAGGGGTTAAAACGGACACTGGGACGCAAGAGAGTTTATACTAGTTCGGCCCCTTCGATGAAGGTAAAAGCCTACGTCTAGTTGTGATGGAATTGATGGGGTTTCAATGACTAGGGAGCAAACAAGCTTTGCCTAAGTCTCGAGTTATTGTCCGTCCTTCTGAACCGCCGCCAGGTCGTCCCCTTATATACACGGGTGACGCCCGTCGGTTCACAGAGCCCCAATACCGGCTCATAGATGTGTCCGATTTGGTCTCTACTTATTCCTAACTTACAATACAAGTTACACACCAACGCCAGTTTACGGCTATAGGCCTTGAACCGACTATGGGCCTTGAACCCTCATCTCCCTTCTTGGGCTTTAACCTAGTTAACTACTGATGAAGTTAACCCGGCCCAGATAGACCGGTTTACGCCCAGTAGTGATATCCCCAACATTAGTCCCCAAATTGATTTGAACAGGTTCATGTCAATCCTTAGCAAAAATCTTCATCTTCAACATCTTCTTGTAGTTTTTTGAACCGCCGTGATGTCATCTTCTCTGGTCGTTGTAAACCGGCGTGACGTCACCTGTTATAAAGAAACTTATCCATGGTACCTTTTTTGTTTAATAGGTATGCGGCAATTGAGGCGACAGCTTCGTTTCCAAATCCATGGTCCCTTGATTTTCGCGCCTGACACATGTCCCTTGCCTTATAAATAGGACCAAGGGGTCATTTCTTTTTCCCCTTCGTGCCCTTTTGCTTCGTCTTCCCCGTGTCGTCCAGCTTCGGAGCTCCGCTGCCGTCGACGACCTCTGCTCCAACCTTGGCCGCTACATCACCCTGATTGTACCAGAGCATCGCGGCGACCTTCTGCTTCTTCCTCGGCTCCGGTGAGTTCTTCACCTTTTCCTCCGTAGATCCGTTCTAGGGTTTCCAAGTTCTTCAGTGTTCATCGTCTGCTTCGTACTCATATGATAGATCTTAGATGAACCTATGAACCTTTGCTCTATGTAGCGGTAGTTTTAAGCATCCGCCCTCACTTACATGCCTCAAGACCATAGATCTACCTATATCTCTACCCATTGATTCGGTACTGTTGTTTTTTGAACCTTGAATATTTTCCTTCTTTTCTGAACTTGCTTCAGATCCGTCGCTGTAGAGAAATCTTGTGAAATCTGTTTCTGTACATTTACCCATCCGCAATCTCAACTGTTTCAATGCTTAGATCCGGCGGTTTATCTTGGTGTAGAAAAAAATAACAAACCGTTATATACCATTAGTCCCCTTGTTGAACCGCCAGATGTTGTTGCTTCATAAAACTCTGGTTTAGATAGAGTTGTCTCCGGTTTAACATTGTACATACCAGTGTACTTTAATCAATACATTCTTGACCCGGAATCACCTATCTTGTTGATTTCATCATGGCCAAGCAAGTATATGAGTGCAACTGGGTTCCTTCTCGCGTCACAGAGACTCAATCGAACAATTTAGTCCTGATCGGCGCTTTAGACAGCAAAAACACCATCCATTGGAGGGTCCCTGGCAAAGAATTCCCTCCCACAGCTCAAGAAGGAGAGGTCGGCGTTTTCGTAGATCACTTAGCCCGGGGCTTTAAGCCGTCCGGTTCTAAATTTTACCAGGACGTTTTAGCCGATTTTCAACTCCGCCCACAAGACACTGGCCCCAACTCTGTTACAAACATGTGTCACTTCCAAGTGCTCTGTGAGGTGTTCTTTCAAGAGGAGCCCACAGTGGAGTTGTTCAGAGACTGCTTCCATCTAAACCGTCGTACTGAGTTTAGTGACGGTTCCAATACGGAATTGGGTGGTGTGGCGACTCAGAAAAGGAAAGAGGTCACATACCCTCACGCCAAACTGCACAGCCACCCCAAAGAGTGGAATCAAACATGGTTCTATTGCGAAGACACCTCCCCTGCTGGTGAAAATCCTTTGCCTGGCTTTTGTCCGGAGCGGCTTAGTAATACACACCCCTTTCCGCAAAGGTTGACTGCCAAGGAGAGAAGCAAATATGCTCCACAACTGTCCAAGCTCAGAGCTTTCATGGCCAATGGTTTAACATGAGCTGATCTCGCTCGCTGTTGGATATCGTGGAGCATACTGCCCCTTAGTCAGCGCTCCGGTTTGATGTGCGAGTATACTGGTAGTGTTGATGACCCACTACGACATGCTAACATCTAGCTTACCAACGAAGAAATCACAGAGGCTGTGAATAAATTGCTGAATGAACTGGAACACCTCTGTACTCGAACCGACCTGCTTCCCTTCTGTGCCACCAACAAACCGCCAGCTGTAAGAGTTTGATTTTTCTTTTTACTGAACCTGTTATTGATATATCTGGTCATTGTTTAATATCAATGTCTGTTTAAACAGGGTAATGATCCGTTTTGGAGCAAGAAACTTCCACAGGAGAAGCCAGAAAAAACAGACAAACCAGAACGACCAACCCGGCCAAAGACTAAAGTCGTGAAACGGCCTGCTCACAGAAGAAAACCACTGCATCTTCTGATCCGGCCCCTGATGATGACGTGGGTAATCCGGACCTTGAGGTAGAGCTTGACTCACTTGGCTTATTTTTCATGTGCCTTATTGATGATGATATTTGTCAGGATGATGCCGAAGCCAGCCATGCTGATGCTGCAGAGGTAATTATTCTCTCTTCCGATTCAGACCCTTTGCCTTCACTAAAAATCCGTCAGGCAAACCGGAAGGTTAAATTTTCTCATCCTCTTGCTTACTTGGATCCCAAATTTCTTATGAAGACCCAACAACACGAAGCTTGCCGCACAACCCGGCACAGCAACCACGTAGTTACCTCCGCCGGTTTACCAAACAGTCCGGTTTGAAAACACCGTTCAGAGGTCTCTAATTTGCTTGTCAGTGCTTGTCCTAAAGCGGGCTGTTTTCGTCAACCTCTTAATCCATCTGACTCCGATTATCAGGTTACTTCCCACTCATCCTCTGGCGAGTCATCAGCTACTCAGCTGCCACCGCTCAAAACGGTGCTTCGGTAAGCTATACTTATCATAATATTTCCGGTACATCACCTTGGAACATATGCTGTATTTGACTTTGTTATTCCTTTCAGGGCCAAGCCTAGGCCGAGCAAGAAGGCTCGCCTGGATAAAGCGGCCGAGGAGGACGCCGTCCCTGAACCGGGTAAAACACCAAATCTTGAAGCGGCTATTCCTAAAGATATACCTAATGATCCACCACAGCAAGATGGTGATTTTATTGCTGAAGAAAGGCCTATTGATACCTCAAGTCCTGTCAACCAGCCCACAAGCCCCATCCGGTTTGGAAGATCCACCAGTCCAGCCCAGCCTGCTGAGAAACCGACTGCGCCAGTGCAAACCGGTGATGCTAAGGATGATGAAGTTGTAATTACTGGTATTGGCCGTACAGAGCCCAGCAATCCTGTTGTTTTATCCAAGCATACCACCAAAGAAGAATTTGCTGCCATGGGAAAAGGCAAGTGGAATGTTGACTTGGCAACCTATGCTGCTCTGAATGCCCAAGATCTTCATTCTGGCTACCTGAACCGGCTGTATACCAGCCGTGATTATGAAGCTGGTTTGGTGAATATGATGAAAGAGAAATTTCAGGTAACTTCCATGTGCTTTTCCCTGCTTGGATATTTCAACCTTGTTAATTCTCCTAGCCCCCAAGGGCCGGTTTAGAATCTTCATTCAAACCGGGACTTGCTAATATAAATCTCAATACTTCGGAATTTGCTGATGTAGCCCCCAAGGGCCGGTTCAACTTAGCATAGTTAAACCGGGACTTTAAGTAATTGTCATCTTTATTTGAGCAAATAGCCATTAGCCCCCAAGTGCCAAGCTGAATACTTGTATTGATCTTGGGACTTTAGAATCTATTGAAAGATTAAGATCAAATATACATTAGCGCCCAAGGGCCAAGTACATAACTTGTTATGTGGTTGGTACTTCAATTGTTGTACTGCTTGCGGAATCATATATCTGTCTGTATGCAGACTGAGCTGAAGACAAAAGAAAACCAAGTCGCCGATCTCCAAGAAAATCTGAAATCCCAACAAGCTGAAACCTCCAAAGCAAAAGAGGAATTAACCAGTGCTTTAAGCGCCATGGAACAGCTTAAGGAGGGCTTCAAGAAAGAGCGGGCGGATTGGGCCACTGAAAAATCCGCTTTAACCAAACGAGCAGAAGATGCCGAGGCTGCACTGAAACCGATGGTGGACGAACTGACCAGCATAAAGCGGCATGTGCATGCCATGACCGCTGCTATCTTTGGTAAGCTGGTTTGATTTATGGATTGATTCGACCGTCTTATAGAGCTGCCGGTTTGTTAACCCTTTGTAATATTTCGGGGACACACATTGGTCACTTGGGGTCAGATGTGCGGAAGAAATTGAAAGCCGCCTACACATTGATCAAACAACTGTACACTGGTGCACAGCGGATCATCTGTACTGCATCCCACAACAATCCGGCGCCCACTTTGATTCAGGACAATCTGAAGAGACTGTCGATGCTTCCTGTCCAGGTTGAAGAGCTGAAGAAATCTGCTGCTCGAACCGGTACGATCAATGCCTTAATCCGGGCAAAAGCTTGGGTGCCGAATTTTGATCCTGTTGAAGCAGCTCAGGGCTATCCCAGCTTGAAGGAAGACGGGTCAGAGTTTAGTGAAGCGGATCTGCGAGCAATAAACCAGGAGGTGCGTCCGCTAGCTTGTCAATTGGGTCAAGAAGCAGACTTGTCTCGTTATCAAGCCCAATATGACAACCAAAACAAGCGAGTAGCTGCACCAATTCCTGAAGCGGAAAATCTTATCCCTCCAATCCGTAAGCATACTTACACTCCCGATATTGAACCGTCGTTGCTGATCCATGATGAAGCTGTCTTTCGAGCATTAATGGGAATCGACTGGGCAACTGTTGATTTCCAGCCGCTAGGTAGAGAAGCTGAAGTTGAAGCGGCGCGGGATGACCCACAACCATCAGGCCAGGCTGGTGACCAAGCTTGAACCGGAAGCCGGTTTAAACTGCCTCTCCTTTGAAAAAACAATGATCTTATTTTGGGCACCGTGTTGCCTTGTAATAGGCTAGCCGATACTCTTGATTTTGATATGCCTTCATGCATAATTCTGCAACTTATTCTTCCTTTGGGTGATCAACTTTCCAAAGTATTTTCTGCAATATAAAAAATCTTAAAGTGCCACCGCGGTTGTACCGTCAGGCGGAGTATGATGTCTGCATATATGAAATCAAAATATCTGAAATTTAAGCATATGATCAAATCTTTGAGATACATAATAACTGCCATCGTTGGGCATGAAGTTGGCTTAGCCAATCTTGAAGCGGAGGTTTATAAACCCACACTATTGGAGGAGATAGCAGCTCCTGTATATATATAATGCAGGTTTACCATGTAAACCGTGCCGGGTTATAATAAAACACCGTGTTACCCCGTAATAGGATGTTAATAAAAATCAAACCGGGCAAATAGTCTCCGGATTAAAAATGGACCGTGTTCCGTCAATTGACAGTTTGAACCGGCTTAAAACTTTGTCGGTTTAAAAAACGCAACAAAAAGAAAGAAATATCTATCAAAGAAAATTGTGAAGCAAAGGCAATGATAAAACTGTTTGCAAAAAGAGGCTTTATTTGAGCCGATCAGATGGCGTTACCATGGTCGGACACGACCAAGCTCCCGATAGGTGTAGCTATGGTTCAAGTCAGCCAGGTCCCCAAATGAAACCGTGGCATTTATGCCGATCAAGAGGCGTGGCAATGGTTCGGGTTCGACCAAGCCCCCAAGTGATTCTGTGGCCTTAGGCCGATCAAGAGGCATGACTGGTTCAGACGTGACCAAGTCCCCAAGTGATCTGGTGGCTCTCACCTATCAAGAGGTGTTGCATTGGTTCGGACACGACCAAGCCCCCAAGTGATATAACATGATGCTTTGAAAAGCTAACTCAAGGGGTAAACCGGAGGCCGCTTTAGAACAACTCCATGTAACCACACATGATGTAAAAGAACAGATACCCCGCTTTAGCTGAGGTTCCGGTTTATTATATTTAATCATAATATATACATCGTCGTAATATGTACATAAGTAGAGCCAATGGCTCAGGTATAGTAAGGCCGAAGATGAGCTATGTTCCATGGCCTGTTGGTCTCCTCTTCTGATGTACGTGAGTCTTTATGCTCTCGAATATCGATCAGATAGTATGACCCGTTGTGCAGATTCTTGCTGACCACAAAAGGTCCCTCCCAAGGTGGGGATAGCTTATGCATATCGATTTGATCTTGGATGAGCCGAAGCACCAAATCTCCTTCCTGAAAGGTTCTGGTTCTGACTCGGCGACTGTGATAACGACGAAGATCCTGTTGGTAAATCGCCGAGCGGGCGACTGCTATGTCACGCTCTTCATCCAACAGGTCCAAAGCGTCTTGCCATGTTGTCTTGTTTTCCGCTTCAACATAAGCCGCCACACGAGGTGAGTCATGACGAATATCACTGGGGAGAACCGCCTCTGCTCCGTAGACCATGAAGAACGGTGTATATCCTGTTGATCTGTTGGGTGTAGTATTGATGCTCCATAACACAGATGGTAACTCTTCTACCCAACAACCTGGTGTTCTTTGCAAAGGAACCATAAGCCAGGGCTTGATGCCTCTCAAGATCTCTTGATTAGCCCTTTCTGCTTGACCATTGGACTGTGGGTGTGCCACTGATGAAACGTCAAGCCGGATGTGCTCCGGTTCGCAGAACTCCTTCATGGCACTCTTGGACAAATTGGTACCATTATCTATGATGATACTGTGTGGAAAGCCAAACCGGAAAATCACTTTTTTGATGAACTGAACCGCCATGGCCGCATCACACTTGCTAACAGGTTCTGCCTCCACCCACTTTGTAAACTTTTCAACCGCCACCAGGAGGTGGGTCTTCTTATCTTTGGACCTTTTGAAAGGCCCAACCATATCTAGCCCCCAAGTCACAAACGGCCAAGTAATTGGAATCATTATCAATTCTTGAGCCGGCACATGAGCATGTCTTGAAAACTTTTGGCAACCGTCACATCGTCTGACCAGATCCTCCGCATCAGCATGAGCAGTTAACCAATAGAAGCCATGGCGAAACGCTTTAGCCACCAAAGATTTTGAACCGGCGTGGTGACCACAATCTCCTTCGTGGATATCACGCAAAATTTCACAGCCTTCTTCAGGAGACACACAACGTTGAAACGCCCCTGATACACTGCAATGATGCAACTCGCCGTTGACAATAGTCATGGACTTGGACCGCCGGATTATCTGTCGGGCCAGAGTCTCATCCTCTGGTAATTCGCCCCGGTTCATGTACGCCAGGTAAGGAAGCGTCCAATCCGGAATGACATGAAGAGCTGCCACCAATTGAGCCTCCGGATCAGGAATAGCCAAATCCGCTTCACCAGGGAGCTTGACCGACGGGTTGTGCAGCACATCCAGAAAAACATTGGGCGGGACCGGTTTGCGCTGAGAGCCGAGCTGACTTAAAGCGTTCGCCGCTTCATTCTTCCGTCGGTCCACGTGGTCCACCTGATAGCCTTTAAAGTGACCTGCAACAATATCCACCTCACGACGATATGCTGCCATGAGTGGGTCCTTGGAATCCCAAGTGCCAGACACTTGTTGAGCCACGAGGTCCGAGTCACCGAAGCACTTAACTCGACTTAGATTCATCTCCTTAGCCATCCGGAGACCATGGAGCAAGGCTTCATACTCAGCTGCATTGTTAGTACAAGGGAACATTAAGCGGAGAACGTAACAAAACTTATCACCTCGTGGGGAAGTTAATACGACTCCAGCCCCCAAGCCTTCCAATTGCCTGGATCCGTCAAAATGGATGGTCCAATATGTGTGATCCAGCTTTTCTTCAGGTGCTTGCAGTTCCGTCCAATCATTGATGAAATCAACAAGTGCTTGGGACTTAACCGCCGTCTGAGGCACATACTTCAACCCGTGCGGCCCAAGCTCTATGGCCCACTTGGCAATCCAGCCAGTCGCTTCCCGGTTGTGGATGATATCCCCCAAGGGAGCAGAACTGACCACCGTAATGGGGTTCCCTTGGAAGTATTGCTTGAGCTTCCGGCTTGCCATAAAAACTCCATATACCAGCTTCTGCCAATGTGGATACCTTTGCTGGGACTCAATGAGTACCTCGCTGATATAATAGACCGGACATTGAACCGGATGCTCCTTGCCTGCCTCTTTTCGCTCCACCACAATAGCCACACTGACCGCACAAGCATTAGCAGCAACATATAGCAGCAACGGCTCCTTGTCCATGGGAGCGGCGAGCACAGGCGGATTGGCCAATTGCCGCTTTAAGTCCTCAAATGCTTTGTCAGTAGCAGAACTCCAGACGAATTGATCCGTCTTCTTCAACATCTGATATAAAGGGATTGCCTTCTCACCAAGGCGGCTGATAAACCGGCTTAACGCGGCAATCCGGCCTGCCAGGCATTGAACATCGTTGATACACTTCGGTTTAGCCAGGGAGGTGATGGTTGTGATCTTCTCCGGATTAGCCTCGATTCCCCTGTTGGACACCAGAAAACCCAATAACTTGCCTGCCGGTACACCAAAGACACACTTGGCGGAATTAAGCATCATCTTGTACGTCCGCAGGTTATCAAAGGTTTCCTTCAAGTCGTCAACCAGAGTCTCATTCTCCCTTGACTTAACCACCATATCATCCACGTAAGCATGTACATTACGACCAATCTGCTTGTGAAGACAATTTTGTACACACCTTGATAAGTTGCCTATGCACTCTTGAGCCCAAAGGGCATAGACATATAGCAGAAGGCTCCAAAGGGAGTTATGAATGTCGTCTTCTCCTGGTCCTTAACTGCCATTTTGATCTGATGATAGCCAGAATATGCATCCAAAAAACTCAAACGCTCACAACCCGCCGTAGCATCAATAATTTGATCAATATGGGGGAGGGCAAAAGGATCTACTGGACAAGCCTTATTAAGATCTGTGTAATCCACACACATGCGCCAGGTGCCGTTTTTCTTAAGCACCAGCACCGGATTGGCAAACCACTCAGGGTGGAAAACTTCAATAATAAAGCCAGCTACTAAGAGCCTGGCTACCTCTTCTCCAATCGCCTTGCGTCTTTCTTCGTTAAACCGGCGGAGGAACTGTTTCACCGGTTTGTATTTAGGATCCACATTAAGGGTGTGCTCAGCGAGTTGCCTCGGTACACCTGGCATGTCAGAGGGCTTCCATGCAAAAATGTCCCGATTCTCACGGATGAACTCGATGAGCACGCTTTTTCCTATTTCGGATCCAAGTTGGCACTGATGCTGAACTGCTTGGACGAATCGCCAGGCACGAAGTCAACAAGCTTAGTTTCAGCTGCCGATTTGAACTTCAGGGTCGGATCATGCTCCATAGTTGGCTTCTTTAATGGAGTCATGTCCGCCGGATCAACATTGTCCTTATAATACTTCAGCTCCTCGGTGGCACAAACCGACTCTGCGTAGGCCGCATCTCCTTCCTCGCACTCCAAAGCGATTTTACGGCTTCCGTGAACCGTTATTGTCCCCTTGTGACCCGGCATCTTGAGCTGCAAATACACATAACAGGGTCGTGCCATAAACTTGGCGTAGGCCGGTCGCCCAAACAGGGTGTGATACGGACTTTGGATTTTCACCACTTCAAACGTCAATGTTTCCGACCTAGAATCATGATCATCTCCAAAGGCCACTTCCAGAGCTATCTTACCAATAGGATATGCTGACTTGCTAGGTACCACACCGTGGAACACCGTATTGGACGGTTTGAGATTTTTATCTGTCAGTCCCATACGACGGAAGGTCTCATAGTACAAGATATTAATGCTGCTCCCTCCATCCATGAGCACCTTGGTGAACTTGTAACCTCCCACCTGAGGCGCCACCACCAGAGCCAACTGACCCAGATTATCAACCTGGGGAGGGTGATCCTCTCTGCTCTGTATGATTGGCTGTTCAGACCAGCGTAGATAACGGGGCACGGCCGGTTCAATAGAGTTGACTGCCCGTCTCTGAACCTTCCGGTCTTGCTTGTCCAAGCTAGTGGTGAAAACATGGTACTGCCCACTATTCAACTACTTTGGGTTGCTCTGGTAACCCGACTGTTACTGTTGCTAGTTGTAACCACCCTGGTTGTTCTGATTATTTTGATTGTTATGTCCGCCCGGATTACCATTAAATCCTGAACCAGAATTTCCTCCACCGTATCCCGGCCCGGATCCTGAGCCATCGCCGGAGCCGTGATCATACCGGAAAGCATTAGAATTCTTGAACTCCTGCATAATGAAGCAATCCTTCCAAAGGTGGTTTGCTGGCACCTCCTTCGTCCCATGCTTTGGATAGGGCTGGTTCAATTCATAATTTAAGCGGTCCGGGTTTGGGTTAGGCGCTCTACTGTGATTTAGCGGTTTACCCTTGCGTCGCTGACCCTTGTCCTGCGCGTTGGTATTAGCCACGAAATCCATGTTGCCATCCGCTTTACGCTTGCCTCCGCTACCGTTACCTGCCGAGTGGTGATGCTGGCCTTTGGGGTTGTTTTTCTTCTTTCCCTTCCCTGTCTTGTCATCATCAGACTCGGGATCCTTGGTACTATCAGAATCAGCATACTTTACCAAGGCAGCCATGAGGGTCCCCATGTCAGTGCAATGGTGCTTCATCCGTCCCAACTTCAGCTTTAGTGGCCCAAACAGGCAGTTGCCTTCTAGGGTTATAACCGCGATGTCAGCGTTGATGCGGTCTGATGAATGCAGAACCTGCGAGACCCGGCGCACCCAATGATTCGTCGATTCTCCTTCCTCCTGGACACAGGCAGCTAAGTCCACTATCGACATAGGCTGCTTACATGTATCGTTGAAGTTACTGATAAACCGGGCTCGTAATTGGGCCCATGAACTGATAGAATTGGCCGGTAAGCTTTTCAACCAAGTGCGGGCCGTTCCTTCAAGCATCATGGTGAAGTACTTCGCACATGCCGCATCATCCACATCAAGCATCTCCATTCCCATCTCATAGCTCTCCACCCATGTCTCTGGGGGTTGATCGGGAGTTCCGCCGCCAGAAGCCTCCGTAGCCACCGAAAACCAATCTAGACCAGTTCCGGCACCCTACCGGAGGGGGAATCCCTCTCCGGTGGCCATCTTCATCATCCCGGTGCTCTCCATGACGAGGAGGGAGTAGTTCTCCCACGGGTCTGAGGGTATGTACCAGTAGCTATGTGTTTGATCTCTCTCTCTCTCATGTTCTTGAGGTGATACGATCTTGATGTATCGCGAGCTTTGCTATTATAGTTGGATCTTATGATGTTTCTCTCCCTCTACTCTCTTGTAATGAATTGAGTTTTCCCTTTGAAGTTATCTTATCGGATTGAGTCTTTAAGGATTTGAGAACACTTGATGCATGTCTTGCGTGGGATACCCGTGGTGACAATGGGGTATTCTATTGATCCACTTGATGTATGTTTTGGTGATCAACTTGCGGGTTTCATGACCTTGGGAATCTATGCATAGGGGTTGGCACACGTTTTCGTCTTGACTCTCCGGTACAAACTTTGGGGCACTCTTTGAGGTTCTATGTGTTGGTTGAATAGATGAATCTGAGATTGTGTGATGCATATCGTATAATCATACCCACGGATACTTGAGATGACATTGGAGTATCTAGGTGACATTAGGGTTTTGGTTGATTTGTGTCTCAAGGTGTTATTCTAGTATGAACTCTAGGATAGATTGAATGGAAAGAATAGCTTCATGTTATTGTACTAAGGACTCTTGAATAGATCGATCAGAAAGGATAACATTGAGGTGGTTTCGTACCCTACCATAATCTCTTTGTTTGTTCTCCGCTATTAGTGACTTTGGAGTGACTCTTTGTTGCATGTTGAGGGATAGTTATATGATCCAATTATGTTATTATTGTTGAGAGAACTTTCACTAGTGAAAGTATGAACCCTAGGCCTTGTTTCAACGCATTGCAATACCGTTTACACTCACTTTTACTATTAGTTACCTTTCTGTTTTTATATTTTCAGATTACAAAAACCTTTATCTTCCATCCATATACCACTTGTATCACCATCTCTTCGCCGAACTAGTGCACCTATACAATTTACCATTGTATTGGGTGTGTTGGGGACACAAGAGACTCTTTCTTATTTGGTTGCAGGGTTACTTGAGAGAGACCATCTTCATCCTATGCCTCCTACGGATTGATAAACCTTAGGTCATCCACTTGAGGGAAATTTGCTACTGTCCTACAAACCTCTGCACATGGAGGCCCAACAACGTCTACAAGAAGAAGGTTGTGTAGAAGACATCAAGCTCTTTTCTGGCATTGTTGCCGAAGTGGTTAGCGCTTGAAGGTATATCTTTAGATCTTGCAATCGAATCTTTTTGTTTCTTGTTTTATCAATAGTTTAGTTTCTAAAATAAAACTACAAAAAATATGGAATTGAGTTTGCCTCATACGCTTCATCTTTTTAATATCTTTTGTGAGTATGATGGAAAGGAAAATTGTGCCAAAGTGTTAGAAGAAGAATGCATTAAAATGTTTGGCACTAAATATTTGAATGATGAGCATGATTGCAATGTTGTTAGTATGAATTCCTTGAATATCCATGATGCTAATTGTCGGTGTCAAAACCGGCGGATCTCGGGTAGGGGGTCCCGAACTATGCGTCTAAGGCGGATGGTAACAGGAGGCTGGGGACACAATGTTTTACCCAGGTTCAGGCCCTCTTGATGGAGGTAAAACCCTACATCCTGCTTGATTTATTCTTGATGATATGAGTATTACAAGAGTTGATCTACCACGAGATCGGAGAGGCTAAACCCTAGAAGCTAGCCTATGGTATGATTGTATGTTGTCCTACGGACCAAAACCCTCCGGTTTATATAGACACCGGAGGGAGCTAGGGTTACACAAGGTCGGTTACAAAGGTGGAGATATACATATCCGTATTGCCTAGCTTGACTTCCACGCCAAGTACAGTCCTATCCGGACACGAGACGAAGTCTTTAATCTTGTATCTTCATAGTCCAACAGTCCGGCCAAAGGATATAGTCCGGCTGTCCGGAGACCCCCTAGTCCAAGACTCCCTTAGTAGCCCCTGAACCAGGCTTCAATGACGATGAGTCCGGCGCGCAGTATTGTCTTTGGCATTGCAAGGCGGGTTCCTCCTCCGAATACACCATGGAAGAATTTGAAACAAGGATAGTGTCCGACCCTGCAAAATAAGTTCCACATACCACCATAGAGAGAATAATATTTCCACAAATCTAATCTACTGGCACGTTTTGGCAACATGACATTATGCCCTGGCCCGGCAATTATTCGAACCGTTTCCTTTAACTAGCCCCGCACATAACGCGAGGCAGTTTTTTAACACGTCTTGTCAAAGCAGAGATCGTGTCCCCCTTATTACAGGATTCTCATAAATACGGGTGCGGGTAACCCAACCGCACCATGGATTACGGCGCTTGGGGGATAAGTGAGTTTTACCAGGCTAGTGGGGGCGCATAGTTTCGGCCGCCCTTATAAAGGGACAAGGTTTAACCTTTTTCTACCCACGCCTTCTTCCTCCTTGCTCATCCATTCTTGTGCACTAGAGCTCCAACACCCATGTCCACATCCTTCCCCTCAACCTTCTCCAAACATGTCCGAGTGGGAGGAAAATGGATGGCTTCCTCCGTTACGGAGGGACACATCAAGAAGATGCGCGGAGCCAGATACTTAGCCGCGAATATCGCGCATCAGCTGCCCGCCGCGGGGCAGATCGTCCCTACCCTGGAACCTCACGAGAGGGTAGCTTTCCTCCACCACTTCCTCCGCGGACTGGGGTTTCCCCTCCATCCATTCGTCCGTGGTCTCATGTTTCTACTATGGGTTGGACTTCCATGATCTGGCCCCGAACTTCATCCTCAACATTTCGGCGTTCATCGTTGCGTGTGAGGCTTTCCTCCGCATCCGGCCCCACTTTGGTATGTGGCTGAAGACCTTCAATATCAAGCCGAAGGGTGGGAGGCCAACAAGCAGAATGCGGCGGAGCCATGGTGGGCAAGATGCCCAATGTTATATGGCTCGAAGGCTCCTTCGTGGAGACCATAAAGGGGTGGCAATCAGCATGGTTCTACATCACCGAGCCGCGTGACACCAACTGGGTGGCGGCCCCTGAGTTTCGATCCGGAATCCCCACGCGGCTCACCTCCTGGAAAGAGAAGGGCATGTCCTGGGGTTCATCGGTGGAGCTGGACGGACTACAAAAATGTATCCGGAATATGGCAAGCAAAAAGCTCAAGCTTGTCAACATAGTCCAGGTCATGGTCATCCGCTGGATCCTCCCGTGTCAACAATGGGACTTCAATTTGTGGGAGTTCGACCCGGCCCTGCACAAAGTCTGAGCGAGCTCTTCGACACGACGCATAAGGACGTCTGGAGGGTGTTGTTCAAGGGCGCCGAGGTCCCCCCTCTCTCACCGAGGACCGTGGGCTAAGCGCGAAGCGCCCAGCGCATTCAGTGAGTTCTATACATCCGGTAGGATATTATATTTCCCTAAGCTTAATCATGTGCAGGGTCTGAGCTCCATGCCTTTGACAGGATTGGGTGGAGACATCGGGGCAGATTAACTATCCGGCCCCTCTGCCCGAAGACACTGCGGACGCTCTCCTAACGGAGATGCTGACTCCGGCTCCTTACAAGGTGCCGGAGAAGACCAAGAAGGCCAAGGGAACCCGAAAGAGTTCCCGACCCTAGGTGTTATCGAACTCATCGTCCGATAAATCCGCGACGCACTCCTCCCCCGAAGATGAGAAGGAAGATGAAGATGCCCCCCTCCAGTCGGGGGAGACAAGAAAAGGAAGGCCGCCCCAACCGGGGGGGCCGAAGGGTCCAAGAAGGGAAGGACTCTCCTTCCGGACTACTCCACCACCGCCGCCGAAGGCGAAGAGGAGTGGCTGCTCAGGGCCAAGCCCCTGGCGAAGTCGTAAGTATTCGGATGCTAGAGTAATTCATAGCATACCTTTGTCGCACTGCTCCTCCTAACGCCGAATTATGATTATACAGACCGCCACAAGCCCGTATCGACGTATCGTCGGATGGCTCCCTGGGCTCGTCGGATATGGATAGAGATGCACTTCCGACCGCCACCTCCCCTTGCCCTATGGACAACGCCGAGGTATTGTCTCAAGAGGCACCGGGTCGAGGGAGACAGTCTTGGAGGCGCCTCGAGGCGACCTTCCGAATTCCGGGAGCAGAGGGAGCAAGCCTCCCGAGGGCTCCGAGTTCGGCCCTCAGCCGAACACCGTGCCAGAACCTCCAGTGGTTCCGGACTCAGGCAGGCGGCCTCCTTCCAAAAGGGGCAAGACGCCTGTGCCGGTGACCTCTGTCCATCCAGAGGCACCGGACACTCTGCTGGGAGCACTTCGCAGCGCTTCCATCGACGAAGAGCACTGCACTATTATGAGTGCGGTGATCCAGAAGGTTTAGTCCGCCAAGAGCGGACTGACTGAAGCCTGTGCCAGCCTTCTGACAGGCTTGAGGTAAGTATTTGAAATATAGGAAAAATATTACCGCATAGACAATAGCCCCTGATGCTCTGTTCGGTGTTCACAAAGAAAAGCCGAACAGAGGATCAAACAATATCGCAGGAGTCTAATATAAGTATGTCTATATGCGTATGCAAGCTTTGCTGTTGGCATGTGCCGCACTGACTGCGAAGGTCGCCGCACTAAAGCAGGACCTCGAAGGGTCCAAATAAGAGCTCGGCCTTGCCAAGGGGTAGCTCGAGGAGAACAAAGGTAAGTAATACCTAGTCTATGGATATATATAAAAAGAATGCGATTGCAAAATGACAGGATCATCGTAAATTTGCCAGGGGCCACGACCGAGGTGGCGACCCTGAAGCAAGCGCTATCCGAGGCCGAAAACAAAGCGGCCAAGGAGCGCACCGAGCGGGAAAGGCATGAGGCACGGGTGGGCGGGGTGCAGCAAGAGCTCCACGCTCTTGTGATGAAGCACGAGGCGTTGGAGCTTGACTTGAAGACGCGAGAGTCCGAGCTTGCCACGGCCCTTGAGAGTGCAAAGAGTGCTAAGGCCGAAGCCCAAAAGGCCCTCCAGGAGATTGATGCAATGAAGAAGATAGCGGTGGGTAAGGTATTCTATATGCAAAGCAAGCATGTGAAAGTAAATTACTTGTTACTTACCCGAATCCGGAGCTCTCCAGGACCATTCGCAGATTTGCCCCGCAGCGTGTCGGATGCCGCACAGTTTTACCAGGCCGAGGAGGGAAGCTTAACGGAGAAGCTGTTCTGGTCTCAGTATACTGGGACCGAACACCCGATGCCTCTGAGCGACCAGCTGAAGCAACTGTTCGAGCTCCACAAAGCGGCCGAACAAGCCATGAAGGGCTTTATAGTCCGGATGTGGCCTAGCGACGCCCTTCCCAACAGCTACTTCGGCCTGGTGAGGCGGCTTATGGATGCCTGACCACGGCTGGAAGTCATCAAGCGGTCCGTCTACATTGAAGGTGCACACCGGGCTTTCGCCCGTGTGAAGGTGCAATGGGCCAAGACGGACGCTGTGAAGCTGGTGAAGGAAGGGTCGCCACAGGGCAAGGAGCATCGCCACCCCGAGATGTACTATGAGGGTGTCCTGAAGGGTGCCCGTCTCGTAGCGGACAAGTGTGCAAAAGATGTAATATTTGAATGAACTTGCTCGTGTAATCCTGTATTATGAAATTTGTTCATATGCGCTATGCAACGCTTGTCTGAATTTAAAATGTTATCTTCTGTTCGGCTGTTTATCAAATCTGAGAGATTGCTAGTCGTCGGCTTATGCCCCCACGCCATGATTGCTGGGGTGTTCGGGATAAACCCGAGCACTCTTGTTCCCATTGTTGGGTCCTTCGAGGGAGGTGCTCAGCACAACGAACAAGGCAATCGGACTATAATGCGTTATCACTCTCACTTAGCCATAGAATTCTATAATTTTAAATTTCGGCGAAGCCCATAGTATTCGGAAGGCCGAATTCGGGGCGCGATACACGCCTTAAGCCGGACAGGGCCGACTCCTCGCTCTAAGTGGCATAAGTCTTTAGGGACTTGAAACCTCTCGAACAGCGACCAGTCTCTCGCCTTATCATGACAGTCAGTTTAGCTTTCTCTACTGAGGTGCTTAGCCCAGCAGAATCGGGGCACAATCGCAGTAGTTCTCCCAGTGCTACCTTAGCCGATATAGCGGAACGTAAGGTACCAAAACATGGGAGCCGGGCAAACCCAACTATTGACCCAAGACATGATTCGGAGCTGATTCATATAATGCTATAAGTTCGGGGTGCCGCACTGTCGAAAGTGTTCGGACTTCTCACGCCGTCTTATGGGGTATGCTTAAGCCCCTAGTGTATTGGCCGTACCAGAGTGTACGGGTGCTAGATTTCGTTAATGAACATATATATAAAAAGGAAGAATACAATAATAGTCTTAATGCTATGCATTGTTTATTCAAAAAGGTGCGTTAAACTAGAATGATACAAGTAGTGTGATAAGCAAAAAAATAGGACTATCAGACATGCCCCATCGAAGGACGAGCTGAGGAGTAGTATTAAAGCAAGCATTTTACTCGTTATCGTAATCCACCTAGGAGTTCCATGGTGTGACATAGCTCTCTGCCTCCTTGGTTGCTGCATCATGTGTTCGGCAATCATGCTGCCGGACAGGGTTTCCAGAGATTAAAGTCCTGAAAGAGAAAAATAACAGAGCGGGAAGCCCCTAGTGCGGTTTAAGCCGCGTATTAGGGCGTACCGTCGTTGTGCCCCCCTCCCCGCCTGTGCCCATGGTATTTTTAATGTGTAATTATGTACGCGAGGCACAAATTTTGCGGTTTGGCTGGGGCCGGGGTGGGGGCCGCATTGCTATGCGAGCTTGGAACGTGCCAGGTGGTCCAGTTGCCGATTACTCCGGGCGTGCTTGAAGTTGTCCGGGTCCTTAATCGCCAAACTAGTGGATTGCCTTAAGAGGCTGCTTTGTGCTTCAGCTGCGAGGGCCGCAGTGTGCTCCTCCGTGCGGAGAGAGCGCTCTGTGTTTCCATTGACTATGATGACCCCCCGAGGTCCTGGCATCTTGAGCTTGAGATATGCATAATGCGGTACCGCATTGAATCTTGCAAATGTGGTTCGCCCGAGCAGTGCGTGGTAGCCACTTCGGAACGGGACTATGTCGAAGATTAACTCTTCACTTCGGAAGTTACCCGGGGATCCGAAGGCCACTTCCAGTGTGACTGAGCCTGTGCAATGGGCCTCTACACCTGGTATGACACCTTTAAAAGTCGTTTTTGTGGGTTTGATCCTTGAGGGGTCTATACCCATTTTGCGCACTGTGTCCTGATAAAGCAGGTTCAGGCTGTTGCCGCCATCCATAAGGACTCGAGTGAGGTGAAATTCGTCAATGATTGGGTCTAGGACCAGTGCGGCGAATCTGCCATAACGGATACTAGTGGGGTGGTCCCTGCGATCGAAGGTGATCGGACAGGAGGACCATGGGTTGAACTTTGGGGCGACTGGCTCCAACGCATATACGTCCCTGAGCGCACGCTTCCGCTCCCTCTTGGGGATGTGGGTTGCGTATATCATGTTCACCGTCCACACTTGTGGGGGGAACCTCTTCTATCCTCCGGTGTTCGGCTGCCGGGGCTCCACCTCGTCATCGCTATGTGACCACTTGTCTTTGTTTTTGGCATTTAACTTGTCGGCCTGCTTGAACACCCAACAATCCCTGTTGGTGTGGTTGGCTGGCTCGTCGGGGGTGCCGTGTATTTGGCACGAGCGATCGAGTATATTGTCCAAACTGGACGGGCCTGGAGTGCTTCTTTTGAATGGCTTTTTCCGCTGACCGTGTTTAGAGCCTTTGAATCCGGCATTGACTGCCATATTCTCGGTATTGTTGCTGTTAATGCGGCTCTTATGTTTGTTGCGACAGACCTGCCATTGCCGTCCTTGGTGTCCGAAGTACCATGGTTCTTTGATATGTTATTACTGTGAGCCAGCCAGCTGTCTTCTCCCACACAAAAGCGGGTCATGAGTGTCGTGAGGGCTGCCATAGATTTCGGCTTTTCCTGACCAAGGTGCCAGGCTAGCCACTCATCGCGGATGTTGTGCTTGAAAGCTACTAGGGCCTCTGCATCCAGACAGTCGACAATTTGATTTTTCTTTGTTAGGAACCGCGTCCAGAATTGCCTGTCTGATTATTCTTGCCGCTGAATTATGTGGCTCAAGTCATCGGCATCTGGTGGTCGCACATAAGTGCCCTGAAAGTTGTCGAGGAATGCGGCTTCCAGATCTTCCCAACAACCAATGGACGCTGCTGGCAAGCTGTTGAGCCAATGATGAGCTAGTCCTTTGAGTTTTAGTGGGAGGTATTTGATGGCGTGTAGGTCATCACCGCGAGCCATGTGGATGTGTAGGAGGAAATCCTCGATCCATACCGCGGGATCTGTTGTGCCGTCGTATGATTCAATATTTACCTGTTTGAAACCCTTTGGGATTTGATGACCCATTACTTCGTTTGTGAAGCGTAAGGGGTGTGCGGAGCCTCTGTACTGGGATATATTGCCACGCAGCTCGAATGAGTCTTGCCCGCTGTGTTCGGCCCGGCCGGACTTACTTTTACTGTATCCGGCGTGACGATTATTGTCTCACATAGTGGCGCGCCCTCGTGATCCGTAGATCAATCTTGCATGTTTTGCTTTGTCCTGCAATACGTCTCACATGTATGGCGTACTTCCCCATGCCTTTTTATTTGAATGGCGTCGGGGTGCGGGCTGAGCTTTTGGCTGGAATTCCTCTCTGTCGCGGCCACGAGGTGGCCGATCAGCCGCGTCATACACCAGGGATGTAGGTTTCGGTGCTTCCTCCTCCAGTCGGGGTAGCAACCTGCACTTTGGGTAACTCTTGGAGGGGCGTTCGAGTTTATATTCCTCGGCCACCAGGACTTCAGTCCATCTGTCAGCCAACAATCTTGATCAGCTTGAAGCTGCTGCTGCTTTTTCTTGAGGCTATTTGCCGTGGCTATAAGCCAGCGCTTGAAGCGCTCTTGTTCGATGGGATCCTCTGGCATGACGAATTCTTCATCGTCGAGGCTTGCCTCGTCTTCGGAGGGAGGAATGTAATTATCATCCTCCACCTCTCCATCTGCCGCTCTCTCAGGAGGCCTGGCTCCTTCATCCTCCTGCTCTAAATCTTGCTGGAGGGGATTGTTGTTGTCTTTGGCACTATCTGGAGTGCTATTATCTCTGGTGCCGGTATCACCACTTTTGCCTTAGCGGGACTTAGAGCGGCGCGGCTGACGCCGGCGCTTGGGTTGCTTCTTGGAGGGGTCATCCTCCATTGTCTCATCGCCATTGCCTTCTTTGGGTGTGTCCACCATGTATATATCGTATGATGAGGTGGCTGTCTAGTGCCCTGTGGGCAGTGGTTCCTCTTCGACTCCTGCATCGTCGTCCATACCGTCGATGTCTATGGAGTCGAAGTCAAGCATGTCAGTTAAGTCATCGACAGTGGCTACTAAGTGGGTGATGGGTGGGTGGCAAATTTCTTTGTCATCTGCATCCCAATCCTGCCGGAGTAGTTCGGCCAGGCCTCTCCTGACAAGGAGAGAGACCTTAATGAGTTCAGTATGTCGCCAAAGGGCAAGTGCTAAAAAATATCCATGGAGGTAAACTCCATGATCGGCGCCCAATCGGATTCGACAGGAACGGGTGCAGGCGGTTCGGACTCCGTGGCCGGAGAAGGATCCGACAGTTTGGCAACACGGCTCTCGTGAAGGGTAAGGTTGATATTTGGATCGATCGCCGCTGAGGATACGGCCTCCGTGACGGGGTCTATCCACCCGTCCATGGATGGCGCAACTGGCTTCGAATTGAGGCTCAGAGGGGCTGCCGGTGCGATCTCCTGAATACGGTCCGATGGTAGAGCTAAATCGTACTCATCGTGACCGCATGGCGCACAAGGCAGGGGCTCGAATCCGTCGAAGATCAAGTCTCCCGGATATCGGCTGTGTAGTTTAAGCTTCCAAACCTGACCTGGTGACCAGGGGCGTAACTTTTGATCTGCTCCAGATGGCCAGGCGAGTTAGCCCACAGTGCGAAGCCGCCGAACACAAAGATCTGTCCAGGGAGAAAATTCTCACCATGGACTACAACTCTATCTATGATCGTAGGAGCCATCAAGCCTAACGGCGACCACACAGAGGAACTCTCAATGAAAGCACCAATGTCGGTGTCAAAACCGGCGGATCTCGGGCAGGGGGTCCCGAACTGTGCGTCTAAGGCGGATGGTAACAGGAGGCTAGGGACACGATGTTTTACCCAAGTTCGGGCCCTCTTGATGGAGGTAAAACCCTACGTCCTGCTTGATTTATTCTTGATGATATGAGTATTACAAGAGTTGATCTACCACGAGATCGGAGAGGCTAAACCCTAGAAGCTTGCCTATGGTATGATTGTATGTTGTCCTACGGACCAAAACCCTCCGGTTTATATAGACACCGGAGGGGGCTAGGGTTACACAAGGTCGGTTACAAAGGTGGAGATATACATATCAATATTGCCTAGCTTGCCTTCCACACCAAGTAGAGTCCTATCCGGACACGAGACGAAGTCTTCAATCTTGTATCTTCATAGTCCAATAGTCCGGCCAAAGGATATAGTCCGGCTGTCCGGAGACCCCCTAATCCAGGACTCCCTCACTAATGATATGCAAAGCCACAAGCTTGGGGAAGCTATGTTTGATGAAGATGATATTTTTTGTCCCCCAAGTTTTGATGAGCAAATTTATTATGATGAAAGCATGCCTCCTATTTATGATGATTATATTGATGAAAGTGGATTTGGAGAGGTCATGACTTTATTTTGTGATGAATCGACTATTCCGGAAGAGGTTCCAATTGATTATGAGAACAAAGTTGCTATCTATGATGATTATTGTGATGACTTGTATGCTATAAAGAATAATGATATCCATGAAACTTTTCATCAGGACTTTTGTTTTCAATTGGATTATGCCTCACATGATAATTATTTTGTTGAGTTTGCTCCCACTATTATTCATGAGAAGAATTTTGCTTATGTGGAGAGTAATAAAATTTCTATGCTTGTAGAACATGAAAAGAATGCTTTATGTGATGGTTATATTGTTTAATTCATTCATGATTCTACTGAAAATTATTATCAGGGAGGAATATATGCTTGTAGGAATTGCAATAATATCAAGTTTCCTCTCTATGTGCTTAAAGTTTTGAAGTTATGCTTGTTTTACCTTCCTATGCAAGTTGATTCTTGTTCCCATAAGTTGTTTGCTCACAAACTCCCTATGCATAGGAAGTGGGTTAGAATTAAATGTGCTAGTCATATTCTTCATGATGCTCTCTTTATGTTACAATTCTTATCTTTTATGTGAGCATCATTGATATCATCATGCCTAGCTAGGGGCGTTAAACGATAGCGCTTGTTGGGAGGCAACCCAATTTTATTTTTAGTCCTTGCTTTTTGCTCCTGATTAGTAATAAATAATTTATCTAGCCTCTGTTATGATTGAGTTTTTATATTTTAATTAGTGTTTGTGCCAAGTAGAACCGTTGGGAAGACTTGCGGAAAGTCTTGTTGATCTCGCTGTAAAAAACAGAAACTTTAGCGCTCACGAGAAGTGCTGCCATTTTTTATTGGAGAGTTCTATTTAGTTAATTATTTTTGAAGATGATTAATAGATAAATTCCTCACTTCCAACAATTTATTTTAGAATTTTTGAGGTTCCAGAAGTTTGCGTTAGTTACAGATTACTACAGACTGTTCTGTTTTTGACAGATTCTGTTTTTCATGTGTTGTTTACTTATTTTTGATGAATCTATGGCTAGTAAAAGACTTTATAAACCATAGATAAGATGGAATACAGTAGGTTTAACACCAATATAAATAAAGAATGAATTAATTACATTACCTTGAAGTGGTGTTTTATTTTCTTTCGCTAACGGAGCTTACGAGTTTTCTGTTAAGTTTTGTATTGTGAAGTTTTCAAGTTTTGGGTAAAGATTCGATGGGCTATGGAATAAGGAGTGTAAAGAGCCTAAGCTTGGGGATGCCCAAGGCACCCCAAGGTAATATTCAAGGACAACCAAAATCCTAAGCTTGGGGATGCCCCGGAAGGCATCCCCTCTTTCGTCTTCGTTCATCGGTAACTTTACTTGGAGCTATATTTTTATTTGCCACATGATATGTGTTTTTCTTGGAGCGTCATTTTATTTACTTTTGTTTTTATTGGAGTTTGAATAAAATACCAAGATCTGAAATTCTTAAATGTTAGAGAGTTTTCATATAGTTGCATGATTATTGGACTACTCATTGATCTTCACTTATATCTTTCGGAGTAGTTTGTCGTTTGCTCTAGTGCTTCACTTATATCTTTTTAGAGCACGGTGGTGGTTTTATTTTGAAGAATTAGATGAACTCTCGTGCTTCACTTATATTATTTTGAGAGTCTTTAGAACAGCATGGTAGTTTGCTTTGGTTATGAAACTAGTCCTAATATGATGGGCATCCAAGAGGGATATAATAAAAACTTTCATATAGAGTGCATTGGATACTATGAGAAGTTTGATAGTTGATGATTGTTTTGAGATATGAGGATGGTAATATTAGAGTCATGCTAGTTGAGTAGTTGTGAATTTGAGAAATACTTGTGGTTAAGTTTGTGATTCCCGTAGCATGCACTTATGGTGAACCGTTATGTGATGAAGTCGGAGCATGATTTATTTATTGATTGTCTTCCTTATGAGTGGTGGTCGGGGACGAGCGATGGTCTTTTCCTACCAATCTATCATGCTAGGAGCATGCGCGTAGTACTTTGTGTCAATAACTAATAGATTTTTGCAATAAGTATGTGAGTTCTTTATGACTAATGTTGAGTCCATGGATTATACGCACTCTCACCCTTCCACCATTGCTAGCCTCTCTAGTACCGCGCAACTTTCGCCGGTACCATAAAACCACCATATACCTTCCTCAAAACAGCCACCATACCTACCTATTATGGCATTTCCATAGCCATTCCAAGATATATTGCCATGCAATTCTCCGCCGTTCCGTTTACATCATTGTCATATTGCTATGCATGATCATGTAGTTGACATCGTATTTGTGGCAAAGCCACCATTCATAATGCTTTCATACATGTCACTCATGAGTCATTGCACATCCCGGTACACCGCCGGAGGCATTCATATAGAGTCATATCTTGTCCTAAGTATCGAGTTGTAATTCTTGGGTTGTAAGAAAATAAAAGTGTGATGATCATCATTATTAGAGCATTGTCCCAGTGAGGAAAGGATGATGGAGACTATGATTCCCCCACAAGTCGGGATGAGACTCCGGACGAAAATAAATAAATAAAAGAGGCCAAAGAAGCCCAAATAAAAAAAGATAAAAGAGGCCATAAAAAAAGAAGTCCCAAATAAAAAAATAAAAATAAATTAAAAATGAGAGAAAAAGAGAGAAGGGGCGATGCTACTATCCTTTTACCACACTTGTGCTTCAAAGTAGCACCATGATCTTCATGATAGAGAGTCTCCTATCTTGTCACTTTCATATACTAGTGGGAATTTTTCATTATACAACTTGGCTTGTATATTCCAGTGATGGGCTTCCTCAAAATGCCCTAGGTCTTCGTGAGAAAGTGAGTTGGATGCACACCCACTTAGTTATCTATTGATGGCAATCCCAGTGTTGAGCTTTCATATACTTATAGCTCTAGTGCATCCGTTGCATGGCAATCCCTACTCACTCACATCGATATCTATTGATGGGCATCTCCATAGCCTGTTGATACTCCTAGTTGATGTGAGACTATATTCTCCTTTTTGTCTTCTCCACAACCACCATTCTATTCCACATATAGTGCTATGTCCAATGCTCATGCTCATATATTGCATGAAGATTGAAAACGTTTGAGAACATCAAAAGTATGAAACAATTGCTTGGCTTGTCATCGGGGGTGTGCATGATTTAAATATTTTGTGTGGTGAAGATGGAGCTTAGCCAGACTATATGATTTTGTAGGGATAACTTTCTTTGGCCATGTTATTTTGAGAAGCCATGATTGCTTTGTTAGTATGCTTGAAGTATTCTTATTTTTATGTCAATATTAAACTTTTTTCTTGAATCTTATGGATCTGAATATTCTTGCCACAATAAAGAATTACATAGAGAAATATGTTAGGTAGCATTCCACATCAGAAATTCTGTTTTTATCATTTACCTACTCGAGGACGAGCGGGAATTAAGCTTGGGGATGCTGATACGTCTCCAATGTATCTATAATTTTTTATTGTTCCATGCTATTATATTATCAACCTTGGATGCTTTATATGCATTTATATGCTATTTTATATGATTTTTGGGACTAACCTATTAACCTGGAGCCCAGTGCCAGTTTCTGTTTTTTCCTTGTTTTAGAGTATCACAGAAAAGGAAAATCAAACGGAGTCCAATTGACCTGAAACTTCACGGAACTTATTTTTGGACCAGAAGAAGCCCACGGAGTATCAAAGTTGGACTAGGAAAGTCCCGGGCTGCCCACGAGGGTGGGGCGGGCGCCAACCCCCTGGGCACGTCCCCTGCCTCGTGGACAGCCCGGAGGTCCACCGATGTACTTCTTCCTCCCATATATACCCATATACCCTAAAAACTTCAGGGAGCAAAATAGATCGGGAGTTCCGCCGCCAGAAGCCTCTATAGCCACCGAAAACCAATCTAGACCCATTCCGGCACCCTGCCGAAGGGGGAATCCCTCTCCGGTGGCCATCTTCATCATCCCGGTGCTCTCCATGATGAGGATGGAGTAGTTCTCCCTCGGGGCTGAGGATATGTACCAGTAGCTATGTGTTTGATCTCTCTCTCTCTCTCTCTCTCTCGTGTTCTTGAGGCGATACGATATTGATGTATTGTGAGCTTTGCTATTATAGTTGGATCTTATGATGTTTCTCCCTCTCTACTCTCTTGTAATGAATTGAGTTTTCCCTTTGAAGTTATCTTATCGGATTAAGTCTTTAAGGATTTTAGAACACTTGATGTATGTCTTGCGTGGGATACCCGTGGTGACAATGGGGTATTCTATTGATCCACTTGATGTATGTTTTGGTGATCAACTTGCGGGTTCCGTGACCTTGGGAATCTATGCATAGGGGTTGGCACACGTTTTCGTCTTGACTCTCCGGTAGAAACTTTGGGAAGTCTTTGAGGTTCTATGTGTTGGTTGAATAGATGAATCCGAGATTGTGTGATGCATATCGTATAATCATACCCACGGATACTTGAGGTGAAATTGGAGTATCTAGGTGACATTAGGGTTTTGGTTGATTTGTGTCTTAAGGTGTTATTCTAGTACGAACTCTAGGATAGATTGAATGGAAAGAATATCTTCATGTTATTTTACTACGGACTCTTGAATAGATCGATCAGAAAGGATAACTTTGAGGTGGTTTCATACCCTACCATAATCTCTTCGTTTGTTCTCTACTATTAGTGACTTTGGAGTGACACTTTGTTGCATGTTGAGGGATAGTTATATGATCCAATTATGTTATTATTGTTGAGAGAACTTGCACTAGTGAAAGTATGAACCCTAGGCCTTGTTTCAAAGCATTGCAATACCGTTTACGCTCACTTTTACTATTAGTTACCTTGCTGTTTTTATATTTTCAGATTACAAAAACCTTTATCTACCATACATATACCACTTGTATCACCATCTCTTCGCCGAACTAGTGCACCTATACAGTTTACCATTGTATTGGGTGTGTTGAGGACACAAGAGACTCTTTGCTATTTGGTTGTAGGGTAGCTTGAGAGAGACCATCTTCATCCTACGCCTCCTATGGATTGATAAACTTTAGGTCATCCACTTGAGGGAAATTTGCTACTGTCCTACAAACCTCTACACTTGGAGGCCCAACAACGTCTACAAGAGGAAGGTTGTGTAGTAGGCATCAAAAGTTTCATTGCGTTTGGACTCTGTTTGGTATTGATTTTCTGCGATGTAAAAAACATGGAAAAACAGCAACTGGCACTTGGCACTATGTGAATAGGTTAGTACCAAAAATGATATAAAATGACTAGAAAATGATTATAAAACATCCAAGATTGATAGTATAACAGCATGGAACAATCAAAAATTATAGATACGTTGAAGACGTATCAGCATCCCCAAGCTTAACTCCTACTCGTCCTTGAGTAGGGAAGTGATAAAAACAGAATTTTTGATGTGGAATGCTGCCTAACATGTCATATCATATTATTTTCTTTATAGAATGGAAATTTAGACTTTTATATTATTCAAAGCAATAGTCTAGTTTTGACATGATAATTTAAATACTCAAGCATATCAACAAGCAACCATGTCTTTCAAAATATCAACGCTAAAATAAGTTATCCCAAGCCCATCATGCTCAACCATTGATCCATTGATGAAACACACTCGCATATTAGCTACACCCAATACTCAAGTACGACCATATTGCCTCCTAGTTGGTGCTTTTATAAGAGAAGATGCATACTCAAATTCAAAATAAAATTTGCATAAAGTATAAGAAAGGCCCTTCGCATAGGGAAGTAGGGATTTGTAGAGGTGCCAGAGCTCAAAGCGAAAAACTTAGAGATAAAAACATTTTGGGAGGTGTATCCATCCCACCAACGAAAATGACTTAGAGTTCCCAACACTTTCCATGCTTAGATATATCATAGGCGGTTCCCAAATAGAAAATAAAGTTGATTCCTTTTCCACCATACTTTCACTTTTCTTGGCTAACTGTATCCACGGGTGCCTTCCAAACCAACACTTACTAAGGAATTTATTATTTGACAACATAAAGTAAAAAAATCATTTCGGGACTAGGCATCCCTAATACCTTTGCCTTACTCTCGTGTAATGACAAGTGAATAAACACTCATCTTGAGAATAACACATCTAGCATGGAAAATATTAGCCACCCCTCACCGCTCTGCGAGCGAAACAAACACACAGAAGAGAAGTTTATTTTGAAAATTATATATGGCACATGCAAATTTGCTAAGAACGGCAAAAGAATACTGCATATAGGTAGATATAGTGGACTCATGTGGCAAAACTGGTTTACAGGATTTTGGATGCACAAGTAGTGATCATACTTAGTGCAAAATGAAGGCTAGCAAAATATTGAGAAGCGACCAACTAAGAAACAGACAATCTCATAAGCAAGCATTAAGCATAATTAACACCGAATAATGCACCAAAAGTAGGATATAATTTCATTGCATGACTATCGACTTTCGTACTTGCCTAGGGAAGCACAATCCTTAACACCAATATTCTTACAAAAGCATAATTACTCATCAAGATGGCTCACATATCACATCATCATATCTCAAAACTATTACTAAGAATCAAGTTTATTTTGTCCAATGATCCTCATGAAAGTTTTTATTATATCCTTCTTGGATATCTATCACTTTGGGACTAATTTTCATGTGTTGCTTTTAACAAGATCAAACAAATATAAGTGAAGATCATGAGCATAATATTTCTTTCTTTCTCTCAAATTAATTTAAGTGAAGCAAGAGAGAATTTATTGAAAATTTTAATAACTCTCAAATAAATATAAGTGAAGAAAGAGAGCATTTCTTTAAAATTACTAAAGCACACCGTGCTCAAAAAGATATAAGTGAAGCACTAGAGCAAGTCCATAGCTCATAAAAAATTTAAGTGAAACATAGAGAGCAATTCTAACAACTCATGACATATTTTTCGCTCTCTCAAATAGGTGTGTCCAGCAAGGAATAAATACTTCAAACACAAAATAGAACAAGCAAAGACTCATATCATACAAGACGCTCCAAGCAAAACACATAGTATGTGACGAATAAAAATATAGCTTCGAGTAAAATACCGATGGTCGTTAGAAGAAAGAGGGGATGCCACTCGGGGGCATCCCCAAGCTTAGTTGGTTGCTCATTTTTGGTAATATCTTGGGATGTCGGGGCATCCCCAAGCTTAGATTATTCTACTCCTTATTCCTTCAACAATCGTAAGATAACCCAAAACTTGAAAACTTCAATCACACAAAACTCAAGAAAACCTTCGTGAGATCCGTTTGTATAAGAAAATAAATCACTACTATAAGTGTTGTATCAAACCAATTCATATTTTGTTCTTGATTTATATCTTCTGTATTCCAACTTTTCTATGGGAAAAACTCATCAAAGAAAACCATATAGACATCAAAATAAGCACACAACGCAAAGAAAACAGAATCTGTCAAAATAGAACAGTCTCTAGCAATCTGACTATTTCGAATACTTCTGTAACTCCAAAAATTCTGAAAAATTAGGACGACATGAATTTTCTTATATTGATATACTGCAAGTGGAATGGATATTTTATCGCTCTCTGGTTAGAAATGATAATTACTTTCGTGAGCGCAAAAGTTTCTGTTTTTTCAGCAAGATCAAACAACTATCACCCAAGAAGATTCTAAAAGCATTACTTGGCACAAACACTAATTAAAACATAAAAAACACAATCATAACAGTAGCATAATTGTGTTAACACTCAAGAACAGAAAGCAAAAAAAGCAAAAATCAATTTTATTCATTGGGTTGCCTCCCAACAAGCGCTATAGTTTTACGCCCTTAGCTAGGCATTAAGCAAGCATCTAAGTTTTGTCATCCTTGTTCAAATCTTCAATCAAACACTTAGAGTTATTCAAAGATTTAGCATAAATTTTTTCAATGACAATACTCCTAGGAAAATTTTTAAAGAATCCATTCTTACCAAAGGGATCTCTTATAACTTCAACAAAATCCGGGTGAATGCTAATCATCTTAAGATCCTCTTTACTATTACTAAAAGTTGTGCCCTTGTTCTTAGTAACTTGAGTAGTCTTGCCAGTCTTTACGGGAGTTTTTCAATAGTTTTAGCGGAAGCAAAAGCCGTGCTCAAATTACTAAAGATTTCTTCTAATTTATCAATCCGAGACGGACTTTCTTCCATTCTTTCATGAATTACGGTCCCCTTTTCCTTTAACAACTTAAAAATTTCTCGTGCTTTTGACCCAATCTTAGTAGAAAAATTATGCATCTTTTTATCCGAATTTTCAATATGCTCTTCAGTAAGCATTTTCTTTTCAATAGCATCTAATCTTTCCATAACATGCTCAAGAGTCAAAGTTGTTTCATTAATCATAAGGGGTGTTGAGCCTACTTAATCTCCCACAACATTGAAAGCATCAAGAGAGGGACACATCAAAAATTTCCACCGGTAATCCTATCAAGGACGAATCTATACCAAGTGGTGATGCCCACATAAAAGCAACAAAGAAGAACAATAGTAGATTGCTTACGGATAGATCTATTGTGAGCATTGCATATTCTATACCAAAGATGTTTTAAAATTTCTCCTCCCCTTTGTTTAAAGTTGAGAACTTCGTTCTCGGGAGTGCATGCAATAGGGGAAAAACTATCCATTACGATAATAATGGCAAATAAAATTGCACATAAAAACAGATCCGACAAGAAAATGGCGGACGAAAAAGAGGGGCGGACAAAACGACAAATTTTTGTGAAGTTGGGGAGAAGAAAACGAGAGGCAAATGGAAAATAATGTAATTATGCGGGGATGAGATTTGTGATTAGGAACCTGGTATATGTTTAAGATCCTCCCCGGCAATGGTGCCAGAAATTCCTTTTGATGTTGCTTGAAGCTACGTCGGTATTTCCCCAAAGAGGAAGGGATGATGCAGCACATCGGCGGTAGGTATTTCCCTCAGATGTGAAACCAAGGTTATTGAACCAGTAGGAGAACCAAGCAACACAATGTAAACATCACCTGCACACAAATAACAACTTCTCGCAACCCGATGTGTTAAAGGGGTTGTCAATCCCTTCCGGGGTACGGCGCCTCAAGATAGGCAAACGGACATGAGGTAAATTTGTAGTAGATTGATAGATCGAACGCCAAATAAAATAAATAAGGATAAATTGCAGCAAGGTATTTTTGTATTTTCGGTTTAATAGATCTGAAAATAAATGCAAAGGAAAAGTAGATTGCAAAGGCAAATATATGAGAAAGAGACCCGGGGGCCGTAGGTTTCACCAGTAGCTTCTCTCGAGAAAAATAGCAAACGGTGGGTGAACAAATTACTGTTGGGCAATTGACAAAACTTCAAATACTCATGATGATATCCAGGCAATGATCATTACACAGGCTTCACATCCAAGATTACTAGACCGACTCCTGCCTGCATCTACTACTATTGCTCCACACATCGACCGCTATCCAGCATGCATCTAGTGTATTAAGTTCATGGAGAAACGGAGTAATGCAATAAGAACGATGACATGATGTAGACAAGATCTATCTATGTAGAGATAGACCCCATCGTTTTATCCTTAGTAGCAATGATACATACGTGCCGGTTCCCCTTCTGTCACTGGGATCATGCACCGTAAGATCGAACCCACTACGAAGCACCTCTTCCATTGCAAGATAAATAGATCAAGTTGGCCAAACAAAACCCAAATATCGGAGAAGAAATACGAGGCTATAAGAAATCGTGCATAAAAGAGATCAAAGAAACTCAAATACTTTCATGGATATAAAAAGATAGATCTACTGAAAGTTCATCGATCCCAACAAACACACCACAAAAAGAGTTACATCATATGGATCTCCAGGAGACCATTGTATTGAGAATCAAGAGAGAGAGAGAGGAAGCCATCTAGCTACTAACTACGGACCCGAAGGTCTACAAAGAACTACTCACGCATCATCTGAGAGGCACCAATGGACATGGTGAACCCCATACGAGATGGTGTCTAGATTGGATCTGGTGGTTCTGGACTCTGCGGCGGCTGGATGAATATTTCATCGACCCCCGTAGGGTTTCTGGAATATTGGGGTATTTGTAGAGCAAAGTGAAGGAAATATGCCCTAGAAGAAATAATAAAGTTGTTATTTATATTTCCTTATATCATGATAAATGTTTATTATTTATGCTAGAATTGTATTAACTGGAAACTTGATACATGCGTGGATACATAGACAAAACACAGTGTCCCTAGTAAGCCTCTACTAGACTAGCTCGTTAATCAAAGATGGTTAAGTTTCCTAACCATAGGCATGTGTTGTCATTTGATGAATGGGATCACATCATTAGGAGAATGATGTGATGGACAGGACCCATCCATTAGCTTAGCATAATGATCATTAAGTTTTATTGCCATTGCTTTCTTCATGACTTATCCATATTCCTTTGACTATGAGATTATGCAACTCCCGAATACCGGAGGAACACCTTATGTGCTATCAAACGTCACAATGTAACTGGGTGATTATAAAGATGCTCTACAGGTGTCTCCGATGGTGTTTGTTGAGTTGGCATAGATCGAGATTAGGATTTCTCACTCCGTGAATCAGAGAGGTATCTCTGGGCCCTCTCGGTAATGCACATCACTATGAGCCTTGCAAGCAATGTGACTAATGAGTTAGTTACGGGATGATGCATTAAGAAACAAGTAAAGGGACTTGCCAATAACGAGATTGAATTAGGTATGATGATACCGATGATCGAATCTTGGGCAAGTAACATACCGATGACAAAGGGAATGATGTATGTTGTTATGTGGTTTGACCGATAAAGATCTTTATAGAATATATAGGAGCCAATATGAGCATCCAGGTTCCACTATTGGTTATTGACCGGAGATGTGTCTCGGTCATGTCTACATAGTTCTCGAACTCGTAGGGTACGCACGCTCAACGTTCGATGACGATTTGTATTATGAGTTATGTGAATTGATGACCGAAGTTTGTTTGGAGTCCCGGATGAGATCACGGACATGACGAGGAGTCTCAAAATGGTCAAGAGGTAAAGATTCATATATTGGAAGGTTGCATTTGGTCATCGGAATGGTCCCGAGTGGTTTGGGCATTTTTCGGGAGTATCGAGAGGTTACCGGAACCCCTAGGGGAAGTTAATGAGCCTTAGTGGGCTTTAGTGGAGAGAGGGAAGAAGGGCCACGAGGTGGTGTGTGCCTCGCCTTGCCCAAACCGAATTGGACTAGGGGTGGGGGTCCGGCCCCCTCCTTCCGTCTCCTTCTCCCCTCCTTCCTTTACCTCCGGTGGAAGAAAGGAAAAGGGGGGAGCCGAATCCTACTTGGACTAGGAGTCCAAGTAGGACTCCCCCTGGCGCGCCCAACCTGGCCGGCCTCCTCTCTCCCTCCCTCCTTTATATACGTGGCCAGGGGGCACCCCAATAGCACAACAGACAATCTCTTAGCCATGTGCGGTCATATCATCGTAGTGCTTAGGTGAAGCCATGCGCCGGTAACTTCAACATCACCGTCGCCATGCCGTCGTGCTGACGAAACTCTCCCTTGTCCTCAACTGGATCAAGAGCTCGAGCGATATCATCATACTGAACGCGTGCTGAACACGGAGGTGCCGTACGTTTGGTACTTGGATCGGTTGGATCGTGAAGACATTCGACTACATCAACCGTGTTACTAAATGCTTCCGCTTTCGGTCTATGAGGGTATGTGGACACACTTTCCCATCTCATTACTATGCATCTCCTAGATAGATCTTGCGTGATCGTAGGAATTTTTTTGAAATACTGTGTTCCCTAACACAAAGAGGCGGTCCGGGGGGCACCCAAGGTGGGCACAACCCACAAGGGCGCGCCTGGGCCTCCTGGCGCGCCCTGGTGGGTTGTGCTCTCCTCGCAACACCACCCAGGTGCAGCCAGGGCCCATTATGTTCCTTCTGGTCCAAAAAAATTCTCCATGAAGTTTCATTGCATTTGGACTCCGTTCGGTATTGATTTTCTGCGATGTAAAAACATGGAAAAACAGCAACTGGCAGTTGGCACTATGTCAATAGGTTAGTACCAAAAAATGATATAAAATGATTATAAAACATCCAAGATTGATAATATAACATCATGGAACAATCAAAAATTATAGATACGTTGGAGACGTGTCAACCCCCCCCCCCTCCAGCGCATGCACACACAATGTCTATCTAGGTCACTCTCTCGAGACTGTCTCACTCTTTCTTCCGCACGGCAGCCCGCACTCGCTCAATCTCTCTCTCTCTCTCTCTTTATCTAAGTACAAATTGACCTCGCTTTCTCTCACATACAAATGATATATCTCCCTGTTCGGGCCTCGATCGACACACTCTATACTCTCTCACGCGGATTGTCTATCTAGGTCAGTCCATCCAAGCGGCCCCCACTCTTTCGACCTCATGGTGGCCCACACTCGCCCAATCTCTTTCTCTCTCTCTATGTATGTCTCAATTGACCTCGCTCTTTCTCAGACACAAACGATATATCTCCATGTTTGAGCCCAATTCGACATATTCATATTGTATACTCTCTCCCGCACATTGTCCATCTAGGTCACTCTCTCCAACCTGTCTCACTCTTTCGATCGCACGAGGACCCACACTCTCTCAATCTCTCTCCATTATCTATGTATTGAGTGACCTTGCTTCCTCCCACACACAAAATATATCTACATGTATATGACTGGATCATCTCTCAAGCTCTATCTTACAGCCCTCACCCTTCCCAAAAGCTCAATCAGACAATATCTCTCTAGAGCATATATATATATACATTCAACGAATGCCGGACCACACTCACTTTGTCTCTCTATCTATCTGTGTCTCGATTGACCTCGCTTTCTCACACCGTATCTTCCACACATTGAAGCTACATCTCCATCCCTCGCAGAGCCGGAGCTATTTACATTGCAAGGGGGACTCCAACCTTGTGTTAATTTGTTAAGGCATTATTTCTGGTGGGTTTAGATTATATTTTCGTAGGATTCAGCCCACAACTACTCCAAACACCGTGGCAACCCCCGCACCTCCCCCAATTGATTTCCCTTTTGCTCGGTCACTGCTCTCTCGCACGTCCTTTGTCACCTTCCACGCCGCACCATGGTATTTTTGCAAAAAACTCTGTTGTTCTCTTTAATTATTACAAATAAGCTACAAACTACACACTGATAGTCCACCTGTAATGGAACAAATTTCGACTAAGAAAGTAAAGTGCTACAAACTACACACCATGGGGCCCACCTGTCATGGAACAAATTTGGACCCATATATAAATTAAAAATTAAAAAGGACAAGGATCGAACATGCGACCAGGGCCTTCAAGCCACAGGTCAATAGGCAACATAGTAGCAACATTTGTTGTACCCCCCTCTATTGATATAATGTTTTTGTATTACCACAACCTATTTAATGGATAACATGGTTTAATATCAATTTTACTACATTAGTGGGACCTGAAAGCACAAGTGCTCCCTGGGTGATTTTGGTAATTAATGTCAACATATCTCTTGTTAGACTAATATTTTCATCTAGTATATTTCAGATGAGTTCAACAGTGGAGTGGCTTGGACAAGAGGATGTGGAACCCCTTCAAGATGCTAAGGACAAAGATTGGCAAAAGTTCAAGACTCTTCATTTTCATTTTAGTGATCCAAGATCACACTGAGTCCATAGGAAAGCCAATACTGTTAAAATGGGATGAGGTGTTGCTTAATGGCTTGCTTGCTCAAAGTGCTTAGTGATATGCTCCAATGGCCTCAACCACTTCCTCATTTCCACATACGTCCCAAACCAAAAGTCAAACTCGGCCCCACCGATTTGATCTATCCGGCGCCACCGACTTCATTTGACATAGCCACTGCTAGAAACCCTAATCAGTTTGGTCTCACCGATGGGATCTTGGTCTCACCGAGATGGGCTTGCAAACTCTCTGTTGCCTATTGCAATTATATCGGTCTCACCTAGATATGCAATCGGTCCCACCGAGTTTGCTTGACCAACTGTCTGTTTTGCTTATTACCAAAATCGGTCCCACCGAGTTTGTGTAATCGGTCAAACCGAGTTGAGGTTTTACCCTAACCCTAGCACACCGGTCCCACCGACTAGATCATATCGGTCCCACCGAAAATCCTAACGTTCAGATTCTGAACTAAATCGATCTGACCGAGTTTCTTGATTCGGTCCCACCGAGTTTGGTGAATTGTGTGTAACGGCTAGTTTTTGTGTGGAGGCTATATGTACCCCTTCACCCACTCTTCATTCATGGAGAAAGCCATCAGAACGTGCCTACACTTGCATCATACATTTTCTGAGAGAGAACTAACTACTCATGTGTTGAGACCAATATATTCCATTCCAACCACAAGAATCTTGATCTCTAGCCTTTCCCAAGTTGCTTTCCACTCAAATCATCTTTCCACCAAATCCAAATCTGTGACAGAGAGTTGAGTGTTGGGGAAACTATCATTTGAAGCACAAGAGCAAGGAGTTCATCATCAACACACCATCTATTACCTTTTGGAGAGTGGTGTCTCCTAGATTGGTTAGGTGTCACTTGGGAGCCTCTGACAAGATTGTGGAGTTGAACCAAGGAGTTTGTACGGGCAAGGAGATTGCCTACTTGATGAAGATCTACCCAAGTAAGGCAAGTCCTTCGTTGGCGATGGCCATGGTGGGATAGACAAGGTTTCTTCTTCGTGGAACCTTCGTGGGTGGAGCCCTCTATGGACTCGCGCAACCGTTACCCTTCATGGGTTGAAGTCTCCATCAACGTGGATGTACGATAGGACCACCTATCGGAACCACGCCAAAAATATCCGTGCCTCCAATTGCATTTGCACACTCCATCCCATCCCTTTACTTTCTTGCAAGTTACATGCTTTACTTTTCGCTGCTCATATACTCTTGCCATGCTTGCTTGAAATGTATTGTGAATGTTTTAACTTGTGCTAAAACCCCACCTTAACTTAAAGAAATTAAAAACTGCTACTTTTCCTTGTTGAGGGTCTAATCACCCCCCTCTAGACACCTCTTCTCGATCCTACAATTGGTATCAAAGCATTGGTCTCCATTGCTTTGGTTTAATTACCATTGGAGGAAGATGGATGAGTCTACATTGGGGAGTCTTAGACGTAGAGTACCTATACTTGATGAAGAGTTCTTTCATGAGTGGAAAATTGAGATGCTTGAGATTTTCAATGAATATCACTTGAACAAGTACATTACTACTCCTTGTGCGCGCCTTGTTGACCCCTTGCATCTTACCCTTGATGAGTCTATTGACATGATTCGTAATCTTAGAACTGTCAATCTTATTACTAGAGGATTACCTAGAAACTTGATTGCTAGCTTGCCTGCTCTTGATTGTGCTTACACCATATGGAGAGTTCTCGGGGAACCATTTCCAAATTATTCCTTGCAAAACTAGGATGAGATTCTTCACAAGTCTATTGCTTTGAGTAATATGAATTCCAATGATCATATGCTTGGTCATTGTTTATTTGAGCTTACCGTCCTCATGCATGCCAAAGGAGATATTGAAATCATTAGCAACATCATCTCCGAAGCCATTAGAATTCATAAAGATGAACATTGTGATGATCACTTATCTAATGAATCACTCTCTCTAGGAAATGATCAATCACAAGACGATGTTGAACATGGATACTATGATGAGGATGATGATAAAGACTTTGATCTCGATGAGTCTATGAAACATTTCGGTCTTATGGAAAATCTTCGCGGCTACATGGCTGGCGGAAAGGAATGGGTTCTTGATAGTGGATGTACCGATCACATGACCGGAGACAAGGACATGTTTCGTGAGCTTGCTAAAAACAGCGACCCTCGAAAGTATGCCACTTTTGGTGATAACTCAAAGGGTAAGGTGGTTGGCCTTGGTAAGGTGGCCATCTCAGATGATAGCTCCATACAAAATGTTATGCTCGTTGAATCTCTTGGCTATAATATTTACTTTCCATATCTAGACTTGCGGATTTTGGCTTCAATGTCCTATTCACTGAAGTAGATTGCCAAGTGTTTTGTAGAGATAATCATAGAATGGTCTTTACGGTATACGTAGAGGTGATCTATACATTGTTGATTTCACTAAAAGGATCAACCTAGGACTTGCTTAATTGCTAAATCCTCTAAAGGTTGGTTGTGGCATAGAAGGTTAGGTCATGTGGGCATGCAAAATCTTAATAAGCTTATTAAAGGTGATCATATCCTTGGAATAAAAGATGTTATATTTGACAAGGATAGATTGTGCAGCACTTGTCAAGTAGGAAAACAAGTTGGAGGAAGTCACCCCGTGAAGAACATCATGACCACGAGAAGACCGCTCGAGCTATAAAAGTCTCGGTGGAAACTCATTTGGTCTAGTCATAGTGGATGATTTTTCAAGATTTACATGGGTGTTCTTTCTTGATGATAAATTGCAGGTCCAAAAGATCTTCAAGAACTTCGCTAGGAAGGCCCAAAATCAATTTTAAGTGAAGATCAAGAAGGTTCGCAGCGACAACGGAATAGATTTCAAGAATGCAAATGTGGATACCTTTCTTGACGAAGAAGCGATTTCACACGAGTTCTCAACTACGTACATGCCTCAACAAAATGGAGTTGTTGAGAGGAAGAAACACACTCTTATTGAGATGGTGAGAACGATGCTTGATGAGTACAAGACGCCAAAACACTTTTGCGCGGAAGTGGTTGAGACAGCTTGTCATGCAACATTCTTGATAAGCATCGTCGTTCTAAATTTGCTCCTAAATCTCATGAGGGTTTCCTACTCGGTTATGGCTCAAACTCTCACACTTACCGTGTCTACAACAATTTCACCCGAAAGTTTGAAGAGACGGTTGAGGGAGTCCTGGATTAGGGGGTCTCCGAACAGCCGGACTATATTCTTTGGCCGGACTGTTAGACTATGAAGATACAAGATTGAAGACTTCGTCTCGTGTCCGGATGGGACTCTACTTGGCGTGGAAGGCAAGCTAGGTAATACGGATATGCATATGTCCTCCTTTGTAACCGACCTTATGTAACCCTAGCCCTCTCCAGTGTCTATATAAACCGGAGGGTTTTAGTCCGTAGGACAACACATAATCATACCATATGCTAGCTTCTAGGGTTTAGCCTCTCTGATCTCGTGGTAGATCTACTCTGGTACTACCCATATCATCAATATTAATCAAGCAGGACGTAGGGTTTTACATCCATCAAGAGGTCCTGAACCTGGGTAAAACTTCGTGTCCCCTGCCTACTGTTACCTTCCGCCTAGACGCACAGTTCGGGACCCCCTACCCGAGATCTGCCGGTTTTGACACCGACATTGGTGCTTTCATTGAGAGTTCCTCTGTGTCGTCGCCGTTAGGCTTGATGGCTCCTATGATCATCGATAGCGATCTAGTCCAGGGTGAGACTTTTTTCCCAGATAGATTTTTGTATTCGGTGGCTTTGCACTGCCGGCCAATTCGCTTGGCCATCTGGAGCAGATTGAAAGCTACGCCCCTGGCCATCAGGTCAGGTTTGGAAGCTTAAACTACACGGCCGATATCTGCGGAGACTTGATCTTCGACGGATTCGAGCCTCTGCCTTGTGCGTCACGCGGTCATGATAAGTATGATTTAGCTCTACCATCAGACGGTGTTCAGGAGATCGCACCAGCAGCCGCTCCGACCCTCAATTCGGTGCCAGTTGCGCCGTCCATGGACGGGTGGATGGATCCCACCACGGAGGCCTTAACCTCATTGGCGATCGAGCCGAACATCGACCTTACTCTGCACGAGAGCCGTGTTGACAAACTGCCGGATCTCTCTCCGGCCACGGACTCTGAACCGCCTGCGCCCGTTCCTAGCGAATCCGATTGGGCTCCGATCATGGAGTTTACCTCCGCGGATATTTTTCAGCACTCGCCCTTTGGCGACATACTAAAGTCGTTAAGGTCTCTCTCCTTGTCAGGAGAATCCTGGCCGAACAATGTCCGGCAGGATTGGGATGCGGACGACGAAGAAATTCGTGGCCCGCCCACCACCCACTTAGTAGCCACTGTCGATGACTTAACCGACATGCTCGACTTTGACTCCGAAGACATCGACGGTATGGACGACGATGCGGGAGACAAAGATGAACCACTGCCCACAGGGCACTGGACAGCCACCTCATCATACGATATATACATGGTGGACACACCCAAAGAAGGCAATGGCGACGAGACAGTGGAGGATGACCCCTCCAAGAAGCAACCCAAGCGTCAAAGTCAGCGGCGCCACTCTAAGATAATAACACTCCGGTTAGTGCCGAAGACAACAACAATCCCCTCCAGCAAGATTTAGAGCAGGAGGATGGAGGAGCCAGCCCTCCTGAGAGAGCGGCAGATGGAGAAGTGGAGGATGATAATTACATCCCTCCTCCGAAGACGAAGCAAGCCTCGGCGATGACGAATTTGCCATGCCAGAGGATCCCGTCGAACAAGAGCGCTTCAAGCGCCGGCTTATAGCCACGACAAATAGCCTTAAGAAAAAGCAACAGCAGCTTCAAGCTGATCAAGATCTGCTAGCTGACAGATGGACTGAAGTCCTCGCGGCCGAGGAATATAAACCTGAGCGCCCCTCCAAGAGTTACCCAAAATGCAGGTTGCTACCCCGACTGGAGGAAGAAGCGTATGACGCGGCTGATCGGCCACCTCGTGGTCGCGATAGAGAGGCATTCCAGCCAAAAACTCAGCCTGCCCCCCGACACCATTCAAATAAAAAGGCATGGGGAAATACGCCAGACCTGTGAGACGTATTGGAGGACAAAGCAAAACATGCAAGATCGATCTACGGATCACAGGGGCGCGCCACTATGCGAGACGATAAATGTCACGCCGGATACAGTAAAAGTCAATCCGGCCGGGCCGAACACAGCGGGCAAGACCCATTTGAGCTGCATCACGATATAGCCCAATACAGAGGCGCCACACACCCCCTATGCTTCACGGACGAAGTAATGGAACATCAAATCCCAGTGGGTTTCAAACCCGTAAATATTGAATCATACGACAGCACAACAGATCCTGCAGTATGGATCGAGGATTTCCTCCTCCACATCAACATGGCCCGCGGCGATGACTTACACGCCATCAAATACCTCCCACTAAAGCTCAAAGGACCAGCACGACATTAGCTTAACAACTTGCCAGCAGAGTCCGTTAGCTGTTGGGAAGATCTGGAAGCCACATTCCTCGACAACTTTCAGGGCACTTATGTGCGACCACCAGACGCCGATGACTTGAGCCACATAATTCACCAGCCAGAAGAATCGGCCAGGCTATTCTGGACACGGTTCCTAACAAAGAAAAATCAAATTGTCGACTGTCCGGATGCAGAGGCCCTAGAAGCTTTCAAGCATAACATCCGCGACGAGTGGCTTGCCCGGCACCTTGGACAGGAAAAGCCGAAATCTATGGCAGCCCTCACGACACTCATGACCTGCTTTTGTGTGAGAGAAGACAGCTGGCTGGCTCGCAATAATAACATATCAAAAAACCATGGTACTTCGGATACCAAGGACGGCAATAGCAGGTCACATCGCAACAAACATAAGCGCCGCATTAACAGCAGTAATACTGAGGATACGGTAGTCAATGCCGGATTCAAAGGCTCTAAACCTGGTCAGCGGAAAAAGCCATTTAAAAGAAGCACTCCGGGCCCGTCCAGTTTGGACCGCATACTCGATCACTCGTGTCAAATACACGGTACCCCTCACAAGCCAGCCAACCACACCAACAGGGAATGCTGGGTGTTCAAGCGGGCCGACAAGTTAATTGCTGAAGACAAAGATAAGGGGTGACACAGCGATGACGACGAGGAGCCCCGGCAGCCGAACACCGGAGGACAGAAGAGGTTCCCCCCCACAAATGCGGATGGTGAACATGATATACGCAACCCACATCCCCAAGAGGGAGCGGAAGCGTGCGCTCAGGGACGTATATGCGTTGGAGCCAGTCGCCGCAAAGTTCAACCCATGGTTCTCCTGCCCGATCACCTTCGATCACAGGGACCACCCCACTAGTATCCGTCACGGCGGATTCGCCGCACTGGTCTTAGACCCAATCATTGACGGATTTCACCTCACTCGAGTCCTTATGGATGGCGGCAGCAGCCTGAACCTGCTTTACCAGGAAATGGTGCGCAAAATGGGTATAGACCCCTCAAGAATCAAACCCACAAAAGTGACCTTTAAAAGCGTCATTCCAGGTGTAGAGGCCCATTGCACAGGCTCAATTACACTGGAAGTGGTCTTCGGATCCCCGAATAACTTCCGAAGTGAAGAATTAATCTTTGATATAGTCCCGTTCTGAAGTGGCTATCATGCACTACTTGGGCGAACCGCATTTGCGTGATTCAATGCGGTACCGCATTATGCCTACCTCAAGCTCAAGATGCCAGGACCCCGGGGGTCATCATAGTTAATGGAAACAAGAGCGCTCTCTCCGCATGGAGGAGCACACTGCGGCCCTCACAGCAGAAGCGCAAAGCAGCCTCTCAAGGCAATCCACCAGTTCGGTGTTTCAAGACCCGGACACCTTCAAACGCGCTCGGAGTAATCGGCAACTAGACCGCCTGGCACAGTCTGACCTCGCGTAGCAACGCGGCCCCCACCCCGGCCCAAGCCAAACGGCGAAATTCGTGCCACGCGTACATAATTACGCATTAAAGATACCATGGGCACAGGTGGGGAGGGGGGCACGACTATGGCACGCCCCAAGACGCGGCCTAAACCTCACTAGGGGCTTCCCGCTTTGCTATTTTTCTCTTTCAGGACTTTAATCTCTGGAAACCTTGTCCGACAACATGATTGCCGAACACATGATGCAGCAACCAAGAGAGGCAGAAAGCTACGTGACACCAGGGAACTCCCAGGTGCATTACGATAACGAGTGAAATATTTTCTTTAATACTATTCCTCAGCTTGCCCTTGGAAGGGACATGGTCCAACTTTTTGCTTATCGCACTATCTATATCATTCTGCTTTAACGCACCTCTTTGAATAAACAACGCATAACACTACGACTATTATTGCATTCTTGTTTTATATATATGTGTTCACTAATGACGCCTTGCAACCGTACACTTTGGTATGGCCAACACACCAGGGGCTTAAGTACACCACTATATGGTGTGAGAAGTCCGAACACTTTCACAAGTGCGGCACCCCGAACTTATAACATTATATGCATCAGCTCCGAATCATGTCTTTGGTCAAATGTTGGGTTTGCCCGGCTCCTATGTTTTGGTACCTTACGTTCTGCTCTACGGCTAAGGTAGCGCTAGGAGAACTACTGCGATTGTGCCCCGGTTCTGCTAGGCTAAGCACCTCAGTAGAGAAAGCTAAAACTCACTGTCATGATAAGGGGAGAGACTGGTCGCTGTTCGGCAAGGTTTCGAGTCCCTAAAGAATTATGCCGCTTAGAGCGAGGAGCCGGTCCTGTTCGGCTTAAAGGCGTGTATCGCGCCCCGAATTTGGCCTTCCGAATACCAGGGGCTTCGCTGAAATTTAAAATTATAGAATTCTATGGCTAAGTGAGAGTGATAAAGCATTATTAGTCCGGTTACCTTGTTCGCTGTGCTGAGCACCTCCCTCGAAGGACCCAAAAATGGGAACAAGATTGCTCAGGTTTATCCCGAACACCCCAGCACTTGCGGCATGGGGGCAGAAGCCAAGGACTAGCCATCTCTCAGATTGGATAAACAGCCAAACAGAAGGTAATATTTTAAATTCAAACAAGCGTTGCATAGTGCATATGAAACAAGTTTTCATCATACAGGATCACACGAGCAAGTTTACTCAAATATTACATCCTTTGAACATTTGTCCTCTACAAGACGGGCACCCTTCAGGACACCCTCATAATAAATTTCGGGGGTGCGATGCTCCTTGCCCTGCGGCGGTCCCTCCTTGATCAGCTTCACAGCATCTAGCTTGGCCCATTGCACCTTCATGCGGGCGAAAGCGCGGCGTGCACCTTCGATGCAGACGGACCGCTTGACAACCTCCAGCCGTGGGCAGGCGTCCACAAGCCGCCTCACCAGGCCGAAGTAGCTGTTCGGAAGGGCGTCGCCAGGCCACAGCCGGACTATAAAGCCCTTCATGGCCTGTTCGGCCGCTTTGTGTAGCTCAACCAGCTGTTTCAGCTGGTCGCTCATAGGCACCGGGTGTTCGGTCCCAGTATACTAAGACCAGAACAGCTTCTCCGTTGAGCTTCCCTCTTCGACCTGGTAAAACTGTGTGGCATCCGACATGCTACGGGGCAAATCTGCGAATGCTCTTGGAGAGCTCCGGATTCGGGTAAGTAATAGGTAATTTACTTTCACATGCTTGCTTTGCATATAGAATGCCTTACCGCCGCTATTTTCTTCATCGCGTCAATCTCCTGGAGGGCCTTTTGGGCTTCGGCCTTGGCACTTCTCGCGCTCTCAAGGGCCGTGACAAGCTCAGACTCTCGCGTCTTCGAGTCAAGCTCCAACGCCTCGTGCTTCGTCACGAGTGCCTGGAGCTCTTGCTGCGCCTCGCCCACCCGAGCCTCTTGCCTTTCTCACTTGGTGCGCTCCTTGGCCGCTTTATCTTCGGCCTTGTACAATGTTTACCTTAGGGTCGACATTTCGGTCGTGGCCCCTGACAAATTCATGATGATCCTGTCATTTTGCAATCGCATTCTTTTTATACATATCCATAAACTAGGTATTACTTACCTCTGTTCTCCTCGAGCTTCCTCTTGGCAAGGCGAGCTCGTCCTTGGACACTTTAAGGTCCTGCTTCAGTATGGCGACCTCCGCAGTCAGTGCGGCAGATGCCAGCAGCGAAGCCTGCACATGCATATTGACATACTTATATTAGACTCCTGTGATGTTATTTGATCCTCTATTCGGCTTTTCTTTGTGAACACCAAACAGAGTATCAGGGGCTACTGTCTATGCGGTAATATTTTTCCTATATTTTAAACACTTACCTCAAAGCCTGTTAGAAGGCTGGCACATGCTTCAGTCAATCCGCTCTTGGTGGACTGAACCTTCTAGACCACCGCACTCATAATAGTACAGTGCTCCTCGTCGATGGAAGCACTGTGAAGCGCTCCCAACAGATTGTCCGGCGCCTCTGGATGCACAGAGGTCACCGGCACAGGCATCTCGCCCCTCTTGGAAGGAGGCCGCCTGCCCGAGTCCGGAACCACTGGAGGTTCCGGCGTGGTGTTCGGCTGAGGGCCGAACTCGGAGCCCTCAGGGGCCTTGTCCCCTCTGCTCCCGGAGTCTGGAAGGTTGCCTTGAGGCGCCTCCGGGACTGTCTCCCCTCGACCCGTTGCCTCTTGAGACAGTACCTCGGTGTCGTCCGTAGGGCAAGGGGAGGTGGCGGTCGGAAGTGGATCGCTATCCATATTCGACGAGCCCAGGGAGCCGTCCGACGATACATCGATATGGGCTCATGGCAGCCTGCATAATCATATTCGGCGTTAGGGAAAGCAGTGCGACAAAGGAATGCTATGAGTTCGAATACTTACGACCTCCCCAGGGGCTTGGCCCTGGGCAACCACTCGTCTTTGCCTTCGGCGGCGGCAGTGGAACTGTCCGGAAGGAGAGTCCTTCCCTTCTTGGACCCTTCGCCCCCCCCCCAGTTGGGGCGGCCTTCCTTTTCTTGTCTCCCCCGCCTGGAGGGGGAGAATCTTCTTCTTCCTCCTCGTCTTCAGGGGAGGAGTGTGCCGCAGAGTCATCGGACAGTGAGTCCGATGATGCCTGGCGTCGGGAACTCTTTCGGGTTCCCTTGGCCTTCTTGGTCTTCTCCGGCACCGTGTAAGGAGCCGGAGTCAGCATCTTCGCCAGGAGAGCGTCTGCTGGGCCTTCGGGAAAAGGAGCCGGACAGTCGATCTGTCCGGCCGTCTCCTGCCAGTCCTGTCAAAGGTACGGGAGCTTAGATCCCGCATAGAGTCAAACTATGAAAGACAAGTATCCTATGAGAGGTAAAACAGCTTACTGCGCTGGCTTGGCGTTTCGCGCAGAATCCGCGGTCCTCGGTAGTGGGAGGGGGAACCTCGGCACTCTTGAATAGCACCTTCCAGGCTTCTTCATGAGTTGTGCTGAAGAGCCTGTTCAGAGTTCGGTGCTGGGCTGGGTCGAACTCCCACAAGTTAAAAGCCCGTTGTTGGCACGGGAGGGTCCGGTGGATGAGCATGACCTGGACTACGTTGACGAGTTTGAGCTTCTTGTTCACCATGTTTTGAATACATGTTTGGAGTCCGGTCAGCTCTCCCGAACTACCCCAGGACAGGCCCTTTTCTTGCCAGGAGGTGAGCCACGTGGGGAAGCCAGATCGGAACTCGAGGGCCCCTGCCCATTTAGGGTCACGCGGCTCGGTGATGTAGAACCACCCCGATTGCCACCCCTTTATGGTCTCCACGAAGGAGCCCTCGAGCCATGTGACGTTGGGCATCTTGCCCACCATGGCGCCTCCGCACTCCGCCTGGTGGCCGCTCACTACCTTCGGCTTGACGTTGAAGGTCTTCAGCCATAAGCCGAAGTGGGGCTTGATGCAGAGGAAGGCCTCGCAAACGACGATAAACGCCGATATGTTGAGAATGAAGTTTGGGGCCAGATCGTGGAAATCCAGGCCGTAGTAGAATGTGAGCCCCCGGAAGAATGGGTGGAGAGGGAATCCCAGTCTGCGGAGGAAGTGGGTAAGGAATACTACCCTCTCATGGGGGCTGGGGGTGGGGATGAGCTGCCCCTCATCTGGGAGCCGGTGCGTGATGTCGTCGGGCAGATATCCGGCTCTCCTCAGCTCCTTGATGTGTCCCTCCATGACGGAGGAGACCATCCACCTGCCTCCCACTCCAGACATGGTTGGAGAAGGTCGAGGTGGGAAATACGGACTTGTGCGCTAGAGCTCAAGTGTGCGAAAGTGGATGAGCAAAGGAGGTAGATGGCGTGGATGAAAAGGTGAATCTTTATCCCTTTATATGGGTGGCCGAAACTATGCGCCCCCACTAGCCTGGTAAAACTCGCTTATCCCCCAAGCGCCGGAATCGATGGCGCGGTTGGGTTACCTACGCCCGTATTGATGAGAATCCCGTGATTAGGGGACACGATCTCTGCTTTGACAAGACGTGTCAAAAAACTGCCTCGCGTTATGTGCGGGGCTAGTTAAAGGAAACGGTTCAATAATCACCGGACCATGGCATAAGGTCGTGTTGCCAAAACAAGTCAGCAAATTAGATTTGTGGAAATATTATTCTCTCTACGGTGGTATGTGGAACTTATTTTGCAGGGTCGGACACTATCCTTGTATTCAAATTCTTTTGTGATGTGTTCGGAGGAGGAACCCGCCTTGCAATGCGGAAGACAATACTACGTGCCGGACTCATCATCATTGAAGCCTGGATCAGGGGCTACTGAGGAAGTCCTAGATTAGGGAGTCTCCGGACAACCGTACTGTATTCTTTGGCCGGACTGTTAGACTATGAAGATACAAGATTGAAGACTTCGTCTCGTGTCCGGATGGGACTCTACTTGGCGTGGAAGGCAAGCTAGGCAATACGGATATGCATATCTCCTCCTTTGTAACCGACCTTGTGTAACCCTAGCCCTCTCAGGTGTCTATATAAACCGGAGGGTTTTAGTCCGTAGGTCAACACATAATCATACCATCGGCTAGCTTCTAGGGTTTAGCCTCTCTGATCTCGTGGTAGATCTACTCTGGTACTACCCATATCATCAATATTAATCAAGCAGGACGTAGGGTTTTACCTCCATCAAGAGGGCCCGAACCTGGGGAAAACTTCGTGTCCCCTGCCTCCTGTTACCATCCGCCTAGACGCATAGTTCGGGACCCCCTACCCGAGATCCACCGGTTTTGACACCGACAACGGTAGATGTGAAGTTTGATGAATCTAACGGCTCGCAAGTAGAGCAACTGCCAATTGATGTAGGAGACAAAGACCCTTCAGATGCAATCAAAGACTTGTCTATTGGGAATATTCGTCCAAAGGAGGTGAAGGAGAGTACCTCATCCGTCCAAGTGGAGGCTTCTACCTCACGACAAGGTGAACCAAGAGTTGACATGGAAGCATCCACAAGTGGGACACACCAAGATGAAGAGAACGAGGAAGTACACCAAGATGAACCTCATCAACCTCCTTCTCCACCTTGACAAGAGAATGACAACGTCAACAACAAAGAAGGCCAATAAGAAGAACAAGATGATGAAGAAGATGTTCCACCCCGACCCAAGCAAAAGCTCTCACGAGTTCGAGCAAGAGTCTCAAGAGACCATCACGTCAAGCAAATCTTCAATGATATCCAAACCGGGAGAATCATTCGCTCTAAAACTCATTTGGCAAATTTTTGTGAACATTATTCATTCATCTCTAGGATTGAACCTATGAAGGTTGAAGAAGCATTGGAAGATTCGCAGTGGATAAATGCTATGCACGAAGAGCTACATAACTTTGAGAGGAACCAAGTGTGGACATTGGTCGAGAAGCCCGACGACAACCACAACATCATCGATACCAAATGGGTGTTTCACAACAATCATGACGAAGATGACAAGTCATTCACAATAAAGCACGTCGCGTCGCCTAAGGCTACACTCAAGTCGAAGGTATGGACTATGGTGAGACATATGCCCTCGTTGCTAGACTTGAGTCCATCCGCATCTTACTTGCCTATGCTAATCACCATGATATCACCTTGTACCAAATGGACATTAAAAGTGCTTTTCCAAATGGTGAAATTGAGGAAGAAGTTTATGTTAAACAACCTCCCGGCTTTGTAAATCCTAAGAAACCCGATCATCTTTACAAACTTTACAAAGCTCTTTATGGTCTTAAACAAGCTCCTAGAACGTGGTATAAATGCTTGACCAAGTTCCTTATTGAGAAAGGCTTTGAGATTGGAAAGATAGATTCTACTCTTTTTACTAAAAGGGTTAATGGTGAATTATTTGTGTGCCAAATTTATGTTGATGATATCATATTTGGTTCAACTAACCCTCATTTTAGTGAAAAGTTTGGGAAGCTAATGTCGGAGAAGTTTGAGATGTCTATGATGAGTGAACTCAAGTTCTTTCTTGGTTTGCAAATCAAGCAAACTAAGGAAGGCACCTTTGTTTCTCAAACAAAATACACCAAGGACTTGTTCAAGAAGTTCAACATGCAAGAATGCAAAAGGTATAAATACACCCATGTCTACTAGTGGACATCTTGACTTGACCAAGGATGGCGAGCCGGTTGACCAAAAGGTTTACCGCTCTATGATTGGTTCATTGTCATATCTATGTGCCTCCCGTCCCGATATTATGCTAAGTGTGTGCATGTGTGCACGATATCAAGCGGCGCCCAAAGAATGTCATCTTAAGGCTGTGAAAAGGATAGTAAGATACTTAATTTGTCGGTGTTCTGGGAACGGGGGTCCCCACACTTGCATGACTGCGGCCCGCAGTGTGGCTCCACAGGCGGCCCTGTACGACCCATCTTCACCAACAAACATTCAATACCCTCGCGAGGGGCCAAGCCTCGCGAGGAGGATGATGCAAGACCTCCTCAGGGGCGTCCTCACTAGGCTGGCTCGCGAGGGGCAGAGAGATCAAGGCGAGGGGCACCTCGCGTGGTTTCTGTGACGCAAGCCATGACGATTGGAGCCAGGCGGGCGCCAGCGGGCGCAGTGTCCTCGTTTCCTCTTTGGTGCTAAAGGGCAAGCCCACACGAGGAGTGCCAAGGCATCAGGCAAAGGTTTCCATATCGGTGCAACAAGACCAAGACCAGCAGGACGAAGGTCACCGTGGAGCCCAAGACGGCATCACCGCCAGAGACTTTGGTAGACGAAGACTAGTTTTGTCGGGATAGGTCGTACTTGCTGTCTCCCTTCGAATTTGGCTGTTGTAGGATCCCTTCCCGCTCAATACTTCAGAAGAGGACCAGGGCCTCTATAAATAGGAGTAGCCACCACCGTAGGGCGAGGATCTGAACTTGGATGATCTCATCTTGGACTAGATCCATTCCACCAAGGCCACCAGACAAGTTCACCAAGCACAAGAATACCTCTCCTCGCGAGGCTGTTCTTCCCATGTAACTATTCATCCTCAGCCCAAGAGGCAATCCACCACACCACACTGGAGTAGGGTATTACACCACAACGATGGCCCGAACCAGTATAAATATTGTATCTCATGTTCTTTGGGTTCGTCGAGCTAGGCCGTGAGATCGTTCAGTGTGCGAGCTAGAGAGGGGGGGGGGATCTTCATGCGCACCCCAGTGTTCGAACCTCAAGGGTTTTTCCGGAACCCGAAATCCGACATTTGGCGTGCCAGGTAGGGGTGCGCCGAAGCTTTCTTCTTTGTCGATCCACGCTTCACCACTCCGCCAAGTTCATGGCCGATGCTCGTCGGTCCTGTGCTGAGCGCCAGGCCCCTCTCGCCACCCTTGTCGTTCAGACAGCCCCTGCCGGCGGGCCTCCCCGTTGTTCTTCGTCACCTGCCGCCAACGCCACCACCGGCCTGGCGGCAAACAAGCAGCAAGCCTCTTCACTGCACCTCTCTTTGCGGCGAGACAGTCGCTCCGCCACCCCGTCGCTGACTTTGACCGTCTCATCGTCTCATGCTCGCCACGCCCCCATGGACGTGTAGGCCATGCTGCTCATGGCATGTGAGCTCCTGCGCTACCGCCCAATCGACGACCTCTACGAGGACTGGTTGGACCGAATCGCCGAGCTCGTCAGCCCCGCGGGGGGGCTCTCCTGCACCGTCCCTCTCGCTGGCTCGCCCGCCCGCGACTGCGGGCGATGTGGCTGACGAAGCGCCTCCGCCCCCTCAGCACCAAGATGGCGCCCTCGCGCCGAGGCACGCGTCTCATCGAGCGCCTCAGCCTCCCCCGCGTCAAGACGGCGTCCTTGCTCCAAGATGTGTGGCCCAACGGTGTGATCCGCCCCGCTGTGTGCCCGCGTGTGAAGAAAGAAGTTGCCAGGAGGTTCCCCGTCTGCAGGAAGATGCTCCACCGCTTCTAGCACCACCGCGTCAGGATCTCTTGCTACGGCAGGGCCATGTGCCACTTGCCGTGGCAGCGCAGGGACGCCAAGGTCAAGCTCCGCCTCCATGACGGGCCCCGATGGCCATGGCAGGCTGCTGCGCCTTCACTCCTGAGCTGCGTAGCACCATCTAGTCGGGCAAGTTCAAGCCGGATCTGCCTCCTCGCAACGACGGCACCCCCGACCCTGCGGAGTTTCTGCAGCTCTACGAGCTGAGCATCGAAGCGGCCAACAGCGACGAAAAGTACATGGCGAACTGGTTTCCCATGTCTCTCATGGACGGCGCCCGCTCATGGCTCCTGAACCTGCCCCTAGGCTCAATTTCCTCCTGGGAAGAGATGCGCAGCCACTTCATCGCCAACTTCCAGGGCACACGCGACCGCCCGCTGGTCGCAGGTGACCTGTGCCGCATCAAGCAACAACCGGGAGAAACCCTATAGATGTACATCTAGCGCTTCAATAGTGCACATATCAAGATCCCCAAGGTGACGGACGAGGCTATCATCTCAGCGCTTTCCGATGGTGTCCGCGATGTCAAGATGAAGCAGGAGCTCTCCATCCATGAGGATCTATGCACGACCTTGGAGCTGTTCAACATAACAACCAAGTGTGCAAGGGCTGAGAAGGGGTGTCTCTCCCTCCTTGAGCTCCCTGCTGCAGATCCAGAGGAGAAGAAGGCCAAAGTCAAGGACGTGAAACACAAAGGAGTGGCCGTACTCACGGCAGAACCTGTCGGCATTCTGGGAACGGGGCTCCCCAGACTTGCCTGCCTGCGGCCTGCGGCGTGGCTCAAAGGGGGGCCCAGCGCGGCCCATCTTCACCAACACAAACCCAAGACCCTCGCGAGGGGCCAAGCCTCGCGGGGCGGACGACACGGAGCCTCCTCAGGAATGGCCTCGTCAGGCTGGCTCATGAGGAGGTGGAGAGATCAAGGCGGGGTACCTCACGAGGTGCCCGTGACACAAGCCATGACGACCGAGGGCGCCAGGCGGGTGCCAGCCCGCGCAGCGTCCTCCCTTCCTCTTTGGTGCAAAGGGGGAAAGTGCAGCCACGGAGTACCGAGGCATCAGGCAAAGGTTGCCATTTCGGTGCAACGAGACCAAGACCACGAGTACTACGAGATGGAGGTCACCGTGGAGCCCAAGACGGCGTCATCACTAGAGCTTTGCGCAGGCGAAGACTACTTTTGTCAGGATGGCTGATACTAGCTGTCCCCCTTTCAAATTAGCCCGCCATTGTTGGCTCCCTTCCCGCTCGATATTTGGGACCAGGGCATCTATAAATAGGATCGGCCATCCACAAACATACGGACAAACAGATGGACGAACAGACGGACGAATAGACGGACGAATAGACGGACAGACAGATAGAGACACACGCGGACAGAGAGTAGAGGGGTTAGATCAGATAGAGAGAGAGAGAGGGGGGGTGATTGAGCTCCTCCCAGCAGTTCATCGCCCCAGCCAAGAATAGACCCTCGCGAGGCTGTTCTTCGTTGTATTGTTCATCATCATCAGCCCAAGAGGCAATCCACCACACCACACACTGGAGTAGGGTATTACACCACAACGGTGGCCCGAACTAGTATAAATCCTGTGTCTCTTGTGTTGTTGCTTTCCTTAGTTTAGATCTTAGCAAGGCGGAGGGGTGCAGGTAGGTAGGAGGCGAAATCTCCACGTGCACCCCAGTGTTCGAACCTCAAGGGTCTGCCGGAACCCGAAATCCGACATTTGGCGCGCCAGGTACGGGTGAGCCGGGATTCGTCTTCCACCACCCCGTTCTCCTGCGACCATCACGCCCATGTCTGACGCTCGTCGGGCCCGCGCCGAGCGCCGGGCCGCGCTCGCTTCCCGCGTCGCCCAGACGGCCCCTGTCGGTGGGCGTCCTTGCCGTTCCCCGTCACCTGCCATCAACGCCGCCACCAGCCCGGCGGGGGACGAGTGGCAAGCATCGTCTCAGCATCCGTCCGTGCGGCAAGACGGCCGCACCGCAACTCCCTCGCTCACCCTAGCTGGTTCTTCATCCCGCGCGCTCCACGCGCCCATGGAGGCTCGGGCAGTACTCATCGCGGCAAACAAGCTCCTGCGCTACCGTCCCGTCGACGACGTATACGAAGAATGGCTCGACCGCGTCGCCAAGCTCGTCCGCACCGCTGGTGGCTCTCCTATGCCGTCCGTTCCGCTGCACCGCACCCCGCCTCGCACGGGCGATGAAGCTCCAGCGGCGCCCCGGCCGCCTCCTCCTGAGGACGGCGCCATGGCTCCAAGGCGCGAGGCCCCTGGGCGGAACCCGCTCCGTTAGGTGCCAGCGCGGCAAGAGCAGAGCTGTCAAGAAGTCCCTCGCCCGCAAGAAGCTGCCAGGGCGCTCCCTGCTCCAGCACGTCGCGACCATGCTCCGGCTCCCGCGTGTCAAGACCCCATGCTGCTCCCAGCTGCAGCGCATGGGGACATGAAAGACCAAGCTCCGCGTCATCCAAGACCCCCCGTGGCCACAGTAGGCTACCGCGCCTTCACCGCCGAGGTACGCAGCGTCGCGTGGCCCGGCAAGTTCAAGCCGGACTTGCCTTCTCTCTACGACGGCACGGCTGACCCTGCGGAGTTCCTCCAGCTCTACGTGCTGGGCATCGAAGCTGCCAACGGACACGAGAAGGTCATCGCGAACTGGTTCCCCATGGCACTCAAGTACGGGGCCCGCACCTGGCTCCTGAACCTGGCTCCAGGCACAATCTCCTCCTGGGACGAGATGCGCACCCGCTTCATCGCCAACTTCCAGGGCACTCGCGACCGGCCACCCGCCATGAGCGACATGCGCCGCATCAAGCAACAGCCCGGGGAGACCCTGTAGAAGTACATCCAGCGCTTCAACAACGCGCGCCTCAAGATTCCCAAGGTGACCGAGGAGGCCATCATCTCGGCCTTCTCCGACGGCGTGTGCGACGTCAAGATGAAAGAGGAGCTGGAGATGCATGAAGACCTGTGCACTTCCTTGGATCTGTTCAACCTGGCAACCAAGTGCGCCAGGGCCGAGGAAGGGCGTCTCTCCCTCCTCGAGCTGCCTGCCGCGGACCCAGAAGAGAAGAAGCAAGGCCAAGGATGTGAAGCGCAAGGGGGCTGCCGTGCTCGCGGCAGAACCAGACACCAAGCGAGGCAGCGATCAGCCCAAACCTTCCAAGGGCAGCCGATACTGTGTGTACCACGACCTCCACACCCACAACACCAACGAATGTCAAGAGCTCCGAGCCGTGCGAGAAGGAAGGACCGGCCGTCGCCCTGACCGCAGTGACCGTGGCTACGACCGAGGAGGAGGAAGAAACGCAGGACGCTGGGAAGACCGTGGCCCACGCCAAGGGTGGCGCGATCAACCTTGTGAGGATCGCTGGCAAGACCCGCCTTGCGAGGGAGGCTGGAGGGATCAGCCTCGCGAGGGAAACTGAAGGGATCAGCCTCGCGAGGATCGCCCGCAAGGCAACGCAGGCCTCCCACCGCTGCCGCCGCAGCCAAGGAGAAACGAGGACCGCCACCAGGACGAGGGGGCTGGGGGCTTCCAGGAGCCGCGCGCGATCGCCTGCATCCTGGGCGGGGCACAAGCCCCAGCCTCTCAGCGCATCTTCAAGCAGTTCCCTCATGAAGTGAACGCAGTCCTCCCCAGGCTCGAAGCCACGCGCCCTCTCAGGTGGTCGGCGTGCGCCATCACGTTCAGCTCAACAGATCAGCTCAAGTGTTCGGCTACAGCCGGAGTCCTCCCGATGCTTTGTTCCCCAATCATCAGCAACGTGGTGGTCACCAAGACCCTCATCGATGGCGGGGCAGGGTTCAACGTCCTGTCCGTGGAAACATTCAACAACCTCCAAGTGCCCTACAGCCATCTTCAGCCAACCAAGCCTTTCTCCAGTATCACCAACGGCTCCACGGTCCCGATTGGGCAGGTCCGCCTCCCTGTCACCTTCGGGGCACGCGACAACTACCGCACCGAGCTCATCGACTTCGACATCGCTCACATTCGCCTGCCATACAACGCCATCCTTGGGTACCCGACACTGGCCAAGTTCATGGCCGTAACTCACCACGGCTACAACGTCCTCAAGATGCCAGGAAGCGGCGGAGTCATCACGGTGCCCTGTGAAGAGAAGGACGCGGTGTGTTCCCTGGAACGAGCCTTTCAGGCCGCGTCACTGGAAGACCCAGATCATGGAAGCAGGAGGCCTCCCGAGACCGCCCCTAAGAAGAAGACATCGTCCGGCCAGACCACTCATGAGGCAGGCCCCTCTGGGCCCGTGCTCGCCCAGGGGGAACCTCCTTCCATCGCATAGGAAAGCGCGCTCGGCGCCCTCCTCAGGCAGGGCTCGGGGGCTCTCCCCTGGAGGGCCACCGACCTAGCTAGGGTCATGACGGAGGCGCTTGGGAACCACATGGAGGCGTGTTTCGAAGCACGTTTCCCTCAAGAAGGAGCAAGGCAAGGAGATCCAGACCCTCAGGAGTTCGTCAGCAAGGCCATTCAGGAGCTACAGGAGCTAAGAGTCATGAAAGGCGGCCGCCGCCTACCAGCAGTGGCTCCCCATCCGGGCGACATACCAGGGCTCAACCGTGTCGCCTCTCTGGAGCGCCTCTGGCCCTCGCGAGTGGGGCGCTGCGGGGGCCCACCGCACAACTACGTTCGCATGCCTTACAACTTGCCGAGCGCAGCTGACGCGTACCGGCGCCTCATGAGGGGCATCACGGAGGCACGAGAGGCCAAGCGTTCCGCTGCCCTGGAAGGGGTGGAGATGGCCCGCGAGGAGCCGCCAGCGCCTCCGGAGCCTCCCGAGGCCCCTGGGCCAGGGGGCTCGTGAGGATCGGCTCCTGCAGCCCACCAAGCCTGCTACATCAACGCTCCTTCGTCCTCAACATCATCAGGTGACATCTTTCTAGTTTTACTTCTAGATGGGAGCGGCCCCCCAGGGCTGCATTATTCCCAGGCCGCGTGGGTCCGTCCCTGCGGCATGTATCCCTTTTTTTATTCCATGTTGTTAGATTACCTTGTTGGGGGCGCCCCTCAGGCTGCATGATCCCCAAGCCGCATGGGCCAGGCCCAGTGGCATGTATCCCATTTGCGTTTATTTCCGATTATGCGTTAGACCCACCATGCTTGATTATTTGACGCCGGTCCGCGACACCTCTTCTTCTCCATGCCGAC
>NC_041382.1:447643867-447662580 GCF_002162155.2 Triticum dicoccoides
TCAGGGCTCTTACTGGCTCTCCAGCCCTCACCCTCTGGCCTTGTCCATGGCATCGCGACCTGGCATACCAGCGACGGCTGAGACCAGCTCGAGGCCCGGGACCCGAGGACGTAGAGTGCCGACATCTAACCAAATTTGCAGGGACACATCACAAGATAAGACCCAGTGCCAGGCGTAACCCGCCTAGAGGTAGGGCCCCGTTAGTCCCGCGCTAGCTCACGGGTGCCCATATACACCTCGCCAGGCACTACCGTGCCAGCCACGTGTCAGGGTGGGGCTGTACACACCCCGGGGGCTCCTCCCGGAGGGGGGCCCCATCCCACGTACCAGTGGAAGCACCATGCTCCGTGCTGGCTGACGACACTGCCGAGGAGCGGCTATGCCCGTACACATATGGTAGCGCTATGCTCCGCGCTGGTGATAAACAACTGAGGGTGGCCCCCGGGCCGCATCAACCTCAGGGAACCCAGAGCTCAGTGTCTAGCCTCATCGTAACGCCTTCCCTTGGGAGCGCCGCGCGAGGGGGCTGGGCACGAGGGCTGCGCCTGGGTCTCACCCAGGTGCACGCCACCCAGCCAGGTCCCCCCGGGCCTGGTTCGTCGCGCGTCTCTCCCCGAGCGGAGCCAAGGTACGAAGGCCGTTTGAGCGTCAAGGGGGACTCCTGAGCATCGCGACTCAGGAGCCTAACTGGTCACGTAGCCCCTCAGTCCGTGGCCCCGTCCTGGTTTCCGGTCGGGACCAACGCTGGGTGAGGCACGCACGCGGCCGGGCTCTGCATACGTAGAACGGTAAATCCACCCGCATCACACCTCCCTACTTGCTGTTCGTGCGCCAAGGGGGACTCCTGAGCATCGCGACTCAGGAGCCTAACTTTTAACGTGGCCCCTCACTCCTTGGCCCCGTCCTGGTTTCCGGTCAGGACCAACGCTGGGTGAGGCATGCGCGGGGCCGGGCTCTGCCGGCGTAGAACATAAGCAAGTAGGAAGGAAAGGCGCAAATTTCAAGGAATTCAAAGGCAAATATTAAAGTCCACACTGTTATCTCAATGCCAAACGCAAGTTTAAACGCCTCCCCGAGGCATGATACATGTGCAGGAACTAATGGCAGGACAGGAGCGGTGACAGAGTCACTTGTCGGCGGTGGAGCAGCGCGGATCGGGTACGCCTCACAGAGCGGTGGAGTTAGCAGCGCCTTGCTTCGGCTTGGTGCTGAAGGCCCGGAACTTCCCCAGCAGGGCCTCTGCGCGACCCTTCACGGCCTCGGCAGCGGCAGCGGCACGGTCGCCGCTCACTGGCTCTAGCAGGCTGTCGAGGTCGACACCGGGATCACGAAGGTAGATGTGGGTGAGGACCCGCGTCAGTGCTGCAGAAGACAGGACACGCGCCTCGGCCTCGCCTGTGGGGCCAAGGCCAAGGGAGACATCTTCAAGAGCGTGAACCAGGAAGGGAAGCAGCTTGGCGGGGCCGTCCTCGGCGCCAGCCAGTGGGCTCTCCAGGCCGCTGTCGTAAAGCGTCCTCAGTGAGGAGCGAGCCCTCGCCTCCAACTCCGTGAAGGCCACGCGGTCCTCGGCAAGAACCAGGGCCTCGTCGTTCAGCTTGGCCTTCCTCGCCCCCAACTCCTGCTCCAGCGCGCCTAGGCGGTCGCGGCGTTTCTTGAGCTTGACCTCCCTCTCCTTGAGAGCCGCCTCGCGAGCCTTCACGCCTTCTTCCTGCTGTTGGCGAAGGCCGACCTTGTTCGTGAGCTGGTCTCGCAAATCTTGCAGCTCGCCCTCCAGCGCCTTGCAACACCCACGGACGTCGACCACCTCCCCCAGGGCTGCGTCACGGGCAGCCTTCGCCTCAAGGACGGCCTGCTTCTCCTTGTCGCATACCGTCGAGGCCTGGACCAGCGCCGCCCGAATCGAAGCGTCGGAGCGAACCCATCCTGAAGCCAGCTCCAAGCGCCCGGCCACCAAGCGGGGGTCGGCGCCAAGAATATCCTGCCGCAGTCGGTCCAGCTTAGCAACAGCACGATCCAGAACGGCAGAAGGAGCCGGAGAGACAGCAGCCGGTGGAGTAGGAGGAGAAGGCGGCAGCGCGGCCGCAGCTTCTTGAGGCGGAGTCTGCCGCGCCCCGACAGCTGTGGTGGCAGCGGCAGGCGAGAGCACCTCGGGAGCCACTTTGGCCGTGGGGGCTGAGCTCGCCCCAGCCGGCTCGGTCAGGCCTCGCGAGGACGTCCGGGCAGGAGAAGCCTGTGCGTCACGGTCACCCTCCTTCGCAGGCAGAGGCGCTGCCACGGGTGGAACCTCGGGAGCCCCCTTCGGCTTCTTTGCTGCGGGCGCCAGCCTATCCAAGAGATGCGGACGTCAAGCCTCAGAAGCAGAGCAGGGGATAAAGACAGGAGTCGAATGCTTACGGGTCGTTGCTAGCGAGCTGAAGCGGCCTCCGGCCAAATTTGAAGCCCGAAAGCCGGCTGGAAGGGTCAACCTCAGGAAGCTTGGAGGCGGAAGGTTCATCTGTGGTCCACCCCGGGGCCGGGGCGGACACTCGGGAGATCAGCCCGGTCCTGTCCTTCTTCGGGATCGAGGGTGAGCCCCCGCCGTCCTGCTCGTCATCGTCTTCGTCGTCATCCTCGTCGTCGTCGCTCGGAGAGAGGCGGAGAACGCGGGACCTACGCCGGGGGAGGGGAGCCCTCGACTCTCCGTCAGTCACCTCAGAGTCAGGCCCTTTTCCCCGCTCCCCTCCTTCCTCCTCTTCGCTGGAGTTGTCGGAGGGCACGTCCACCGGTTCCTCGGGAGTTTCCATGGGCACGGGCCCATCCCCGTTGAAGACGGGCATGGACTCCACTACCTGCTCCCAGTCGTTGCAGAGGAACAAGGGCGTAGGAGTGCCTGCCAACCTCGCCACATCGCCCCCGACAAGAGATTGGAGGACAGCAGCCAGATCTCCGTCGGCTAAGGCCGCGGGGCTCGGACGGGGCCTCCACATCAGAAGTGAGTACTGCCGAAGCGGAGCCAGCTGGTGCTCCAGGAATTCCCTCAGCAGCGACGCGTCGGTCAGTTTCGCCGCCGCCATGTTGGCCGGCCTCAGATCCGCGTCCATCTTCTCCAACATCAGCTTCGCGCGGGGGTCCGTGAGCTCCGCTTGACCCCAATTGCTGGAGCTCGTGGGCTGCTCCGTGGGCAAGATCAGCCAAGGGTGGATGCGCCCAGCATCCACCAAGACCCACTTGCTCCTGAAGCCCCGGATCCTTTTCCCGGGGTTCGAGATGGCAATGGCGCCACCGTACATGACGAAGCTCGCGCACGCGGAAGCAGTACCACGAGAGGTCCGGAGGTAGAAGTAGTGGCGCAGCAAGGCCACTGAGGGCTGCACCCCTACGTGAGCCTCGCAGTAATAGGCGAAGATTGCCAGGAGAAGGACGGAATTGGGGTGGAGATGCAGGGCTTGCAGCTTATAGTGGCGGAGGACAGAGAAGAAGAACTCGGAGAAGGGAGGCACCAGGCCAGCAGCAATGGCACTTATGAAGAGTGGATAGAAGGTGCTCCCTTGACCCTCAGGGGTGGCGGAGCCGTCTTTAAGCACCTTCGCCCCGTTGACGCCCCGCGCCGTCGCCATCCGGCGTAACCGGGCAAGGCTCGCCTCCGACACATTCGGCGGGTCCAGGGCGGACGAGTACCAAGCTACGGCCGGGGGCTGACGAGGCGCCATGGCTTCCTAGGTCACACGGTCGGAGCGGATCTGGAAGTTTTGGAGGAAGGAAGGAGAGGCGCAAGAAAGGGGATCTGAGCAGCAACTGGGGGAAGCAAGGAGCAAAGCCTAGGTGGATGCCGCTCCCTAATCAACTCGCGCGGTTGCTAAGGCGCCCATGTCCAATCAACCGCCATGCGGCGCCCAAGGCCGCAGGCTATTAGGGCCCGCGGCGCTTCGCTCTTGCCCTTCCGCCTCCCTGCACGGCCAAGCCCAGGCGCGCCTTGGACCCGGGGGATACTGTCGGCGTTCTGGGAACGGGGGTCCCCAGACTTGCCTGCCTGCGGCCTCCGGCGTGGCTCAAAGGGGGGCCCAGCGCGACCCATCTTCACCAACACAAACCCAAGACCCTCGCGAGGGGCCAAGCCTCGCGGGGCGGACGACACGGAACTTCCTCAGGCACGGCCTCGTCAGCTGGCTCATGAGGAGGCGGAGAGATCAAGGCGGGGTACCTCACAAGGTGCCCGTGACGCAAGCCATGACGACCGAGGGCGCCAGGCGGGTGCCAGCCCGTGCAGCGTCCTCCCTTCCTCTTTGGTGCAAAGGGGGCAAGCGCAGCCGCGGAGTACCGAGGCATCCGACAAAGGTTGCCATTTTGGTGCAACGAGACCAAGACCAGGAGGACTACGAGATGGAGGTCACCGTGGAGCCCAAGACGGCGTCATCACCAGAGCTTTGCGCAGGCGAAGACTACTTTTGGCAGGATGGCTGATACTAGCTGTCCCCCTTTCAAATTAGCCCGCCATTGTTGGCTCCCTTCCCGCTCGATATTTGGGAAGAGGACCAGGGCATCTATAAATAGGATCGGCCACCCACGAACAGACGGACGAACAAACGGACGAACAGACGGACGAACAGACAGACAGATAGATAGAGACACACGCGGGCAGAGAGCAGAGGGGTTAGATCAGATAGAGAGAGAGGGGGGTGACTGAGCTCCTCCCAGTAGTTCATCGCCCCAGCCAAGAACAGACCCTCGCGAGGCTGTTCTTCCTTGTATTGTTCATCATCATCAGCCCAAGAGGCAATCCACCACACCACACACTGGAGTAGGATATTACACCACAACGGTGGCCCGAACCAGTATAAATCCTGTGTCTCTTGTGTTGTTGCTTTCCTTAGTTTAGATCCTAGCAAGGCGGAGGGGTGCAGGTAGGTAGGAGACGAAATCTCCGCGCGCACCCCAGTGTTCGAACCTCAAGGGTCTACCGGAACCTGAAATCCGACAGAACCGGACACCAAGCATGGCCGAGATCTTCCCGAGTCGTCCAAGGGCGGCCGCATATTCTGCGCCTTCCACAATGTAGGCACGCACAACATAAACAATTGTCAAGAGCTCAAGGCCATTCGAGATGGATGCTTCGGTCGACACCCCGAGCGCAAGGACCAGGGCTACGACCGAGGACGTGGACGACGTGCAAGACGTTGGGACGACCGTGGGCCCCGCCAAGAGTGGTGCGACCAGCCTTGCGAGGACCGTTAGCAGGACCAGCCTTGTGAGGGCGCCTGGAGGGACCAGCCTCGTGAGGATCGCCCTCAAGGCAATCCCGGTCTCCCTCCGCTTCCAGGGGCCGTGCGCCATCGCCTGCATCTTGGGTGGCGCTCAGGCCCCAGCCTCCCAGCGCATCTTCAAGCAGTTCTCCCGCGAAGTGAATGCAGCCCTCCACAAGCTCAAGGCCACGCACCCGCTCAGATGGTCCAAGTACTCCATCACCTTTAGCTCGACGGACCAGCTCAAATGCGCGGCAACCGCTGGCGTCCTCCCGATGCTCTGTTCACCCGTCATCAGCAATGTCCAAGTCACCAAGAGCCTCATCGACGGAGGCGCGGGACTCAGTGTCCTGTCCATCGAGACGTTCGACAGCCTCCAAGTACCATACGATCAGCACCAGCCCACCAAGCCTTTCTCGGGAGTGACCGACGGCTCCACCACCCCGATAGGGCAAGTTCGGCTCCCTGTCACCTTCGGTTAGCGCGACAACTACCACATCGAGCTCATCAACTTTGATGTCTCCCATGTTCGCCTGCCGTACAATGCCATCCTCGGGTACCCAGCACTGGCTAGATTCATGATAGTCACTCACCATGGCTACAACGTCCTCAAGATGCCGGGAAGCGGCGGAATCATCACGGTCCCTTGGGAAGAAAGAGACGCGGTGTGCTCCCTTGAGCACACCTTCCAAACTACATCAATCGAAGACCCTGATAGCACGGGTGCGCGGTACCCTCTTGAGGCCAACCCCAAGAAGAAGAAGCAGCTACTCCGCACTGGGCCTCAGGGGAGCGGCATCTCCAGCAGCGCCACTTCAGGATCCGCGCCAGGGCCTGGGGCGCCTCCCTCCCTCGCATAGGGAGGCACGCCTAGCGCCCTCCTCGGGCAGGGCTTGGGGGCTCTCTTCTGGAGGGCCTCGGACCTGGCCAACATCACGAGGGAAGCGCTCGGGCATGTGGCACCCCGGCTCAGAGAAAACCAGAACGCCCCTTATTCCAGCCAGAGATCGAGGTGAAGTCTTCTGGAATATGGCACTGGTTAGTATAGAACAAACCAGCTCTCTATTACAACACAAATATAAATACAAGGGTTCTGATATTACAATGAATAACATCGGCACGACGACATTACGCCAACCACAGTTGCTCTATACAAGCAGCATAATAACTCGAAGTAGCGGAACAACTACTGGTAGCGGAACAATGAAAAGCGATGATGGACTCTAATCCACAGGGACTCTGGCTGGAACGTTTATCCTAGCTCGTGAACACGGGAACAACGCCGAACAAGAAAGCAATCCAGGCACGATATGCAAACTAGCATGACACACCAGGTCAGTACATTGAATGTACTTGCAAGCTCACAATAACCAGAAGCATTCAATACAAACAACAACATGGCAATTACAGGTTAAGTAGGAATTATCATGAGATCATCAGGATAACATGGCATGAACAACATGAACATAGTATCGCTAGAACAATATGGTCATGACATGAACATATAAATCTGATGATACTAGCATGCAACATGATGGCACTATATGCACCATTTATTCTGCTCGAGTTACCTCGTAACCATCACATGCATCACTTACCAACTTCAGACATTACACGATCATCTCGGTATCAAATCAAGCTTGGTACAAACAATACCGTAGTAATCATCAAATGACCACAAGGAGCTTGATCCTTACTCACGATTCTTGCATAACATCACGAATATCCAACAGCTCGGTATCCTCGATACCACGGTGATCATTCCGGCAATCACAACCATGACCAACACTTGGTCTCAAACCGTGATCCTTCCGGCGATCACAACCAACTTATCTGAAACAGTGATCCTTCCGGCGATCACAACCAACTTATCTCAAATAGTGATCCTTCCGGCGATCACTACCAACTTATCTCCTCATCGAGCACATTATTATTATTATTATTCTTATTATTATTATTATTATTATTATTATTATTATTATTATTATTATTATTATTATTATTTCTGTTGACTCATAGTGTGACCGACATGAACTGGGCCCTTATCCGCGGGTGCGGCTATCGATAGATTAAGTATACACTCTGCAGAGGTTAGTACATTGTACCCACACTATGGAACCCATGGCCTCGTACTCCCATTCGGGTGGACCAACGACGTTCCAACAAAACCGATCTACAGCCATGACACTCTCCCGTCCAATCCGACCTAATCCCAACTGGGCTAGTCCTGGGTAGCCCCGTGTCTACCAAAGACACAACGACCACCATCATGGCCAAAACGTCCCTCACGGGGACCGTCCCTCACGGGGACCGTCCCTCACGGGGATCAGATCCATAACAACAACAACGGGCACACAAGGTTATGTCTGCTTACCAGGCCAGGGTACCGCACGCCCATAATCTTCCCTCGTTCGAGCCACCGACGAGAGGCACGACAATAGACCCAGTTAGGACCTTCCCATAAAGGTAAGCGTGGTTGCGCTGGTCAGTTCGATATGGTGGCACCATGACTCAGCCAATACGCGTTTAAGTTCAATTTAATCCGGTTAAACTTGAATGCAATATGATGTTCCATGATAAAATAGATGATGCAATTACAATGCATTAGCATGATATCAACATCATCATGAGAGAACCACATAACTATCCACCATATCAACAATGAATAATACCCAACTAAGCATGGCATACTGACTAGCATGAACATCATAAGTACATACTTCTCTAAAACATAGCATGGCCACTAGCATCAACAATAAATATCATGCAAGAACATATCAACAATGCCATCATGCAAGGATTTAACCAACTAGATGCAATGGAACATGCATAACAACTGTACTTAGGACAGACGTCAGTCATGCACAGAAGACCATTACCAACATCAATATTTACTACTAGCAATCATAAGCATATGAAAGGAATACTAACAACTAGCAGGGCATGAAAACTAAGTGCATAACAACATAGCAAGAAAGTAAGCATTCGTCCATAAGCATTACCAAAACAACTATAACCATATTTTAAACAAGCAAACCTTTAATAAATATTCAAGTTTAAAACCATGGCTACTGCATGACTATCATGCAGGTAGGTATTGTGGCTTGCCTGGGGTGATAGAGACTCCAGGAAGAAGTACGGTGAAGCCGCGGAACAAAACGTCGAATGGTTTTCTCTTGGAGGGGGCTGGTTAGAGGCAAGGGCAAAATGGTCATTTTCACTGTGATAACACATAGTGAAAATGCTACCAAAAGATAGAGCTCGACGAGAGGAAGAGGTGAGCACTAGTTTCACCTCAATCGGAGTTACGGTTGAAAAGTTGTGAAGGTTGGAAGAACAGGGACTAATATGTGAAAATTTATCACCAACGGGTCCCTGAGTGGATAAGGCAGAAACAGATTTCAAAAAATATGCTTTCTGACTTAGAAAACGTACTTTAGGCTGAAGTGGGAATATAATATGCTTTCCTGAAGGGAAACACATTTTGGATAAAAGAGGAAGGAAATACGCTTTCATGTAGCGTAAACGCACTTCAAGAAAACGTTTCCACTTATCCAAGTGGATAAGGTGCTGGATCACTTACATGTGGGGTCTGTTGGAGAGGGGGCCTGCCTGGCCAGCTGGCAAGGCGTCGTATTCCTCCTCTCGCTCATGTGCTCCCGTGAGTAGAGGAGAGGAAACAGGGGAGGGGGCGGCGCTGGGGCGGCCGGTCCAGGCCAGCTCCGGCCAGGGCGCGGGCACCGGCAGGCACGGCCCGGCGTGGCGCGTCCATCCAGGGGATCGACCAGCCCTGGGGAGGAGAGGAGGACGCGGGGTAGAGGAGGACCGAGGGGAGGCAGAGGACGGCGGTGGTGACGAACTCCGGTGATGTAAGGCGCTCCGGCGAGATATGAGAGGGTGGGGAGGTTTGCTGGGACGTGGGGAAGGCGTTGGTGGAGTCTGGGAAGCACGAGGAGGCTCGAGATGGCTGGACGATGAGGTGGTCGAATAGCGGTGGCGATGTCCGTGCGTAGAGCACGCGGCCAGGAGGTTCTCCGGCAAGGGAAAAGTAGGCGGGGCGAACCACGGTGACGAGGGGAACCTCGTGGACAGCTCAGGAGGAGAGGAGAGGGGATAGGCACACCGGAACCAAGGAGGAACCGAAGTGGCCGAGGCGAACTCCGGCAAAAAGAGGAGGGGGCCGAGGACTCCGGTGGGCTAGGGATGCAAGTGAGGAGTGGATGAGCTGCAGGAGGGCTCGGGTTATGCTTATATAGCCGAGGGGAGGCTTCTCGAGCTCACGGGCGAGCTCCAACTTGCAAACAATGGAGGACAGAGCTAGTTTGTGGCACGGGCATGGCATTCGTAGCTCATTAATGGCGAAGCACGACGAGGTAGTGATGCAGGGCGACGCAGGGCATCACGGGGGGAGCAACTAGACATGAATGGAGGTCGAGATGAGGAGGGAGGAGATGAGAACAGTGGCCGGAACAAGCCAGAGCACGCGTTCAGCCATGACGCAAGCGTGCTCACCACGCACACTGGCGCAAGCGGCGCTCTTTGGCGTGGCCAACCATGTCCAGTAGATTGACCTTGGTGCCCTTAGTCCAACTAAAGAAATAAATCGGTTCAAGGGCAAAGAAGACATTTGCACTTAGCTCCAAAGTAAATCAGTAAGAAGGTGTTTGTAACTCTCTGTGGTTAAACCAGCTTGGTAACATGGTAAAGAGTTTGTCTGCTGATGATCACACACTAAGGTGATGTTGATCACCAAAAATCAGACCAAGAGGAGGAGTTTAGATGAGGGGTGCAGTAGAAAGTGCAATACTGGCCAGAATCAGGCATTTGGATGATACACTCACATACTTGATTTCTGTGAGCTAAAATTTGGCATAGAGGGGTTATATGATGATATGAAGCTTCTGTAAAAGTTTCATGCCATTTGAAAATACCAAAGTGGCACTTGCTTCACAAAGCTTCATTTTGGACAGAAACATGGAAAACTTTCACAGGGCAATTGGATTAACTAGCTGAGGTAAAACTTGGTCGAGAGAGTTGATATAGATAGAAGCATGTACTGGTAAAGTTTCGGCTCAATTGAAGGAATATAAAATATAGTTGCTTCACAAACTGAAAATCTAACCATAAACTAAGATTTGGGGCTGGGCTCACATAGATGAGTTACATGAGCTGATATTTGGTGGAGAGTCATTATTTAATCATAGGAAGGACCTTGAAAAATTTAAACTCATTAGGATATTCCTAGCTTGTACTTCCTTCACAATCACTTCCCTCAGACAGGAACTTTGAAAAATTGCTCAGGAATATTTACTAGGCAAAGTGAGTTGAATTTTGGCATGAGCCAATGATATGGACATGAAAAGCTGTCCAAGAAGTTTGGGGTCAATCAAGCAAAGATAAATAACACTTGCTTCACAGGGTGCTATTTAGGACAGAATTGGAAATGAATTTATTAAGCATGATGGGAAACATGGCCAATGATATATTTTTCCATATTTGAGGAGTACATTACCCAAAAGAATTGTGGGAATTATTTGGGAATTTTAGGAGTGACAGAAGTATAGGTTGCTTCACAACCTAGGGTTTTAAGGGTTATTCCTTTATCAGAAAAGGAATATTCCCAACAAAAGAATTTTGGGTTAGGTCAAGGATGGAAATGTCATGATCTGGGGATGATGATGAGGGTGACAAGCCACTATAAAACCTAGGAAGACATGATCTTCCCAAGTTTCAGAACCACACAGCCACGGAAAAGCAAAACAAAACAGGAAAACCAAGAAAATCAAAGGAAAAAAGAAAAGGGAAAAAATCCAGGCTATTACAAACCTTCCCCCCTTAAAGAAATCTCGTCCTCGAGATTTAGTTGTTCAGGGTTAAATAATGTTACCTTACTTGAAGAAACCGTTTCCAACTCAGGTTTCTTTTATTCATTCTCATATAATATTTCCACTGAATTGGATCTGACTGACTGTCTTGATCTGGGGTGGTTTGCTTTGCCGTATCTGACATTCTGACAGGACGTACCTCATATGTTCCTATTTATAATGACTCAAATTTTCTTTCCATATCTGTCAGCTAAGCTAGCCTCCAAAATATTGTTTTTACGGACATACTTGTCCTTCCTGATATTGATCCTTGCTGGAAATATTATTCTAGTATCGAGTACCGGGAATATTCCACAGAGTTGGGGAACATATCTTCCCGTGGAACAAAGAATCTCTTCTATCCAGGCATCGGATTCCTCGAATATAGACATGCCTTCTGGTTCCAAAATAGTGATGTGAATCGTATCTGTTTTTGCTAACGGATGTTGTCATCTTGCAGGAGTTTCTGACTTTTCTTGACTGGCGGTGATCTTGGCAAGGAATCCCATCCACACAGGCTATTCTTTTAATTGCTTCACCTATGCGAGAGATAACAATCCTCAAAGTATTTGTTTTCACACTGATTCTTCATTTTTGCCAGTATCTCCCTGGGAATAACAGTCTGTGTGATGCTCCATCGCGGGTGTTTAGGTCAATATATTGAGCTGTCCATGGGTCTGACCGGACAGACTTGGGGATTCAATGCTGTGTACTAAGCTGGTTGCCTCGCTATGAGGTCCTTACCACATTGGAGTATACCTCTTAGGTGGATCTTTGCTTGGGTTTGCCGTGGAATAAGATGGTCTAGGGCATCCACAATTTTCACATAATAACCAGCATACCTATATTGTTGGTCTTGCTTTTTCATTATTACTTTTTTCATCTGGATCCTCAACTGAAAGAGCGGGGCCTTATATATATCCTTGATTATTTTCGTGGCCCTTAATACTGTTACGTATAATATCTGGCAATCATACCTTGGTCTGGTTCATGTTTTGAGCCTCAGTATATTTATCCAGCTCAAGTGTGGTTATACGGATCTCAATACGGTTGTGGATCATGCCGGACAGTGACAGGGTTAATAACATCATCTTGTTGGATGTGCGGGGCTGATCTTGATAATCACTGCCAAGATTATTGTCTCAATGTTGTCTTTCCTTCAAGACTTGTTGGTTATGGCCTCACCCACTGGGTTTTTTGTTTCTTGAATAAACAGTGAGGTTGTCGGATGTGTACCGGGAATTCTTGCTTGTGCGAGACTTGCATGAACTTGGCAGCATACTGGATGAACTAATATCTGATTCTCGAGGCATACCTTTGACGGATTTTTGTTTCAGACCAAATATTGCAAATCTGCCACTTGGAAAACACAGTCATATGCTGGCCATTCAGAATTTAATGCCTTGTACCAGTGTCATACAGAAGAAGATTGGGCAGCTTGCGTTGGAAGCCACCATGACACCGTGCTGAGGAAGACTGGATGTCTTGTGCTCGAAGCCTTCGGTGGATATGTTAACGGGGTAATGTACCTCATAAGCTTCCCCCTTAAAGACTTTGCTAGGGAAGACTTGGTACCTTATGCCAGAAGCTTTTGCAGTATTTTATCAGGAAGACTGAATATCTTGCATGGGAATCCATTCATACCCTATCGATGCAGACTGGGAACCTTGTCTTCGTATACTTCGTCAATAAATTGTGGAGAAGGACGGGACTCATTATCTCGGTGAATGGAATGTCATATATATATTTTTCAGTCCGGCAGCTGATTATTTATATGACAAGAATTGTCTGACTGTCCTTACTGAATTCACCATGCATTTGGACTGACCTCTTGGTGTCGCAAGGTTTTAATTCTGCCTTATGGAAGATTGAATCATTGTGCATAGCCCATACCTTTGACTTGAAATGCACTGTTGATCCAATTTTGTCCTCTTTTCGATTTGATCTTTGCTGCATATAGTGTATCTCTGACAGGTACTTGTTGCTGAAAGTCTAATCAGAATACAATTTGTATCCGGACGGATGTCTGCAATGCAATGTTGTCGGCTGAAAACCTCATCGCTTTTAACTGAATTCCTTGGTGTATATCTGTACTACTCACGGCTTCTTCTGATCCGGTGTCGGTCAAGGAATAATTTCCATAAGGGGGTAACACCGAGGATTCAAAACAAAGAAGCACGAGAAAATGATTTATTGCAACAAAGCACACAGCAAACAAGCTACAAAGCCGCTCCACACAGGCACACACAAGCATGATGCTACAGCAGATGCACAAACACTACACGGAGAATTACATCCTACGCTTAAGAAAATGCTCGCAAACTGACGAGGAAGCTAAGGGAGTAGCGAGTGGAACCGCTAACTCTGAAACTCCAGATGGACGAGGCGGAGGAGTTGGAGAAGCTGGTGGAGGCTGAGGTAAAGCGACATCAAGCAATCTCCTGGCTCGGATGGCGTCTCGGACTAACTCAGAAGTAAGAAGACACTCGGCCGTCATGTAGCGAGACATGGCAAGGATAGCCGGGTCATCTTGAGGGTTGACGGAGGGAAATTGGACTCGCCTAGGATTCTCGATGATGGTTGAGGTGGGGAGGTTTGCTAGGACTTGGGGAGGTGGGGAGCTAGATTGACCTTGGTGCCCTTAGTCCAACTGAAGAAATAAATCGGTCCAAGGGCAAAGAAGAGATTTGCACTTAGCTCCAAAGTAAATCAGTAAGAAGGTGTTTGTAACTCTCCGTGGTTAAACTATCTTGGTAACGTGGTAAAGAGTTTGTGTGCTGATGATCACACACTAAGGTGATTCTGATCACCAAAAATCAGACCAAGAGGAGGAGTTTAGATAAGGGTTGCAGTAGAAAGTGCAATACTGGCCAGAATCAGGGATTTGGATGATACACTCACATACTTCATTTCTGTGAGCTAAAATTTGGCATAGAGGGGTTATATGATGTTATGAATCTGCTGTAAAAGTTTCATGCCATTTGAAAATACCAAACTGGCACTTGCTTCCCAAAGCTTCATTCTGGACAAAAACTTGGAAAATTTTCACAGGCCAATTGGATTAACTAATTGAGGTAAAACTTGGTGGATAGAGTTAATATAGATAGAAGCATGTCCTGGTAAAGTTTCAGCTCAATTGAAGCAATATAAAATATAGTTGCTTCACAAACTGAAAATCTGACCAGAAACTAAGATTTGGGGTTGGGCTCACATAGATGAGTTACATGAACTCATATTTGGTGGAGTGTCATTATTTGATCATAGGAAGGACTTTGCAAAATTTGAACTCATTAGGATGTGCCTAGCTTGTACTTCCTTCACAATCACTTCCCTCAGATAGGAACTTTGAAGAATTGCTCAGGAATATTTACTAGGCAAAGTGAGTTGAATTTTGGCATGAGCCAATGATATGGACAGGAAAAGCTGTCCAAGAAGTTTGGGGTCAATCAAGCAAAGATAAATAGCACTTGCTTCACAATGTGCCATTTAGGACAGAATAGGAAATGAATTTATTGAGCATGATGGGAAACATGGCCAATGATATATTTTGCCATATTTGAGGAAGATATTACCCAAAAAATTCATGAGAATTATTTCGTAATTTTTGGAGTGACAGAAGTATAGGTTGCTTCACAACCTAGGGTTTTAAGGGTTATTCCTTTATCAAAAAAGGAATATTCCCAACAAAAGAATTTTGGGTTAGGTCAAGGATGGAAAGGTCATGATCTTGGGATGATGATGAGGGTGACAAGCCACTATAAAATCTAGGAAGACATGATCTTCCCAAGTTTCAGAACCACACAGCCATGGAAAAGCAAAACAAAATTGGAAATCCAAGAAAATCAAAGGAAAAAGAAAAGGGCAAAAATCCAGGCTATTACACGGCACCACATGGAGGCGTGCTTTACGGAATGTTTTCCTCAGGAGGACACCGGGCGAAGAGCGCCCAGCGCTCAGGAGTTTGTCACCAAGGCATCTCAGGAGCTTTAGGAAGCAAGAGAAACACGCAGCGACCGCCGCCCACCTGGCGTTGCTACCCACCCAGGCGAGGGTGGCGAGCTGCGCGTCTGCATCGACATCCCAGGTCTCAACTGGGCTGCATCTCAGGAGCGCTTCTGGCCTTCGCGTGCTGGTAGGTGTGAGGGCCCGCCTCATAGCTACGTTTGCATGCCGTTCGGCCTGCCGAGCGTGGCTGCCGCCTTCCAGCGCAATCTGCGGAGCAGCCTCGCTGGTCAGGAGGCCAGGCACCACGTGGTCCTGGCGGAGATGGAGACGGTCCTCCGGAGGCCACCTGAGCCTCCAGAGCCTCCCGAGGCTCAGGGATTCGGCGGCTCGTGAGAAGCGACTTCTTCGCTTCGTGTCTTCAGCTACCCCAACACCCCTTCGGCAACCAAACCACGTGACATCTTTCCAAGTTCATTCAGCTGGGAGCGCCCCTGGGCCGCATCATCCCCAGGCCGTGTGGGTCCGTCCCTGCGGCATGTATCCGCTTTGTTCACTCTGCTAGGAGCGCTCCTCGGGCTACATCGACCCCAGGCCGCTCGGGTCCAACCCAGTGGCATGTATCATCCTCGCATTTACCTAAGCTAGTTGCTTTTCATGCATAATCTATCTATGGTTATCACCTGCTTGATTGTCACCCACCAAGGGAGCGGTGCACCGATTGTCTTTCTTCAGGATCCTTCGCATAACAAGGCTAGGCACGGCGTCTGTGCTCGGGCCCGTCCCTGCAGCGTTGATAAATCCAACGGCCGAGCTCTGTCTGGCGGGCCGGCCCCGTTCACGTTACCTCCTGGGGTCGTTGGTGCTTGGCCTTCTCGCGCATAGCCTCAGGAAATCCACTCGGTGTAGGTTGTCTAACCACCTCGCGGGAACGCCGCAACCATCAAGAACCAAGACCAGGTGTTGGTGTCAAAATCGGCAGATCTCGGGTAGGGGGTCCCGAACTGTGCGTCTAAGGTTGATGGTAACAGGAGATAGGGGACACGAAGTTTTACCCATGTCCGGGCCATCTTGATGGAGGTAACACCCTATGTCCTGCTTGATTGATATTGATGAATATGAGTGTTACAGGAGTTGATCTACCACGAGATCGTAATGGCTAAACCCTAGGAGTCTAGCCTGTATGACTAAGGTATTGTGTATATCCTTTCCGGACTACACCCTTCGGTTTATATAGACAGCAGGCGGATCTAGGGTTACATAGAGTCGGTTACATAAGAGGGAATCTCCATAGTTGTTCCCCAAGCTTGCCTTCCACGCCAAGGAGAGTCCCATCCGGACACGGGTACAGTCTTCGGTCTTCACGTCCTCACAGCCCATCAGTCCGGACGCCCGAGGACCCCTTAGTCCAGGACTCCCTCAGTAGCCCGTGAACCTGGCTTCAATGACAAGGTATCCGGCGCGTAGTGCTGTCTTCGGTATTTCAAGGCGGGTTCCCCCTTCTGAACTCCCGAATAGTCTCTAGACGAATTGATCGTGTCCGGACCTGTAACACACACTGCACACAACCGTAGAGAGAATATTATAACACACAAGTCCAATCTGCTGACAACTTTAGTAATGCGACGTCACGCCTGTCCGGTCATTATTTCGAACCATTTTCGCCCCACGTTTCGAGATGCGGTTGTCATTGGCACGTCTTGTCAAAGCAAAGAACGTGTCCCCTTATTACGGGATCCTCATCAATACGGGCGTGGGTAACCCAACTGCGCCGCTTACACAGCCCTTGGGAGCAGGCGAATGTTAAGGCGAATGGGGGGGGGCGTTCGATATTCACCGCCCTTATAAGAACATAAGATTCCCCTTTCTTCTCCCATGCTTTCTTATTGCCTCTCCGTTCTTGAGCTCCAACGCCCACGTCCCCATTCGTTCCCATTCAAACAAACACCCAACCACGTCCGGATCCGGAGCTAGCGGCAAGTGGATGGCCTCCTCCGTTAAGAGGAAAAATATAGAGGAGCTCCGAGATGCCGGATACCTTGCCAAGGAGATCGTTTACCGACTTCCGGCCAAGGGACAGATTGTCCCCACCCCCGAGCCTCATGAGAGAGTGGTGTTCCTCACGCATTTTGTCCGCAGGTTGGGATTCCCTGTCCACCCGTTTGTCCGCGGACTGATGTTTTATTATGGGCTAGATTTCCATGATCTAGCCCCCAACTTTATCCTCAACATCTCGGCATCTATATTCGTGTGCGAGGACTTTCTCCGCATCCCACCTCATTTTGGCCTATGGCTGAAGACCTTCAATGTGAAGCCGAAGGTGGTGAGCGGTCAACAGGCAGAGTGCGGAGGATCTATGTTGGGTAGGATGCCCAACGTCACCTGGCCAAAGGTTCTTTCTTGGAAATGGTGAAGGGGTGGCAGTCGGGGTGGTTCTACATCACCGAGCCATGCGACATCATCTAGACGACGGCCCCCCATTCTGATCCGAAGCTCTAATTCATCTCACCTCCTGGCAAGAGAAGGGCCTAACCTGGGGTTCTCCGGGCAAGCTGACAGGGCTCCACACATGTGTCCAGAACATGATATCCAATAGGATCAAGCTTGCCAATGTGATACAGGTTATGCTCATCCGCCGGATCCTCCCGTGCCAACGCCGGACTTGCTATTAGTGGGAATTCGATCCGGCCAAGCATCAGACACAACTAGAGCTCTTCGGCACAACGCACGAGAATGTCTAGAAAGTGCTTTTCAAGGCCGGCGAGACGCTGCTGCCTACAACCGAGGATTGTGGGCTTAGCTCAAAGAGCCAAGCTAATTCGGTAAGTTCATTCACGCTCTCAAGGCATAATCTTTACCAGCGCATTGTGAGAAAGAAGTCTAAGCTCTCCTATCAATTTTTCCTTAGGCCTGGACCGACAAAGCGAGGCGGATTAACTGTCCAGCCCCGCTACCCGAAGATGAAGAGACCCCACTCCTGATGAAGATCTTGTTCCCGGCGCCTTATGAAGTGCTAGAGAAGAAGACCAAGAAGGCAGCCAAGGGGACCAGGAGTGGCCTCAGCGAAAGGATACTTTGGACCTGTCGTCCGAAGACGAGACTGACCCTTCGATTGCTGAAGACGATGAGGAGGAGGAAGAAGACAACTCCCCCCTGAGGGGGGGGGGAAGAAAAGGGTGGCCTCCACGAACTTGGAGGTGAAGGCACCCAAGAGGGGGAAGGGCTCTCTCGCGGATAACTCCACGTGGGGTGTCGTTAGCAGTCCGGAGGGAATGCCCCGAACCAAGCCTCGGGCCGCTTCGTGAGTACCAAAGATCTTATGCTCGTCCAAATGTATGGCCCTTCCCCTTTGCCATATTAATATATTTAATTTATGCTATTGCAGTCCGGCCCGCAACAGTTCTCCGCAATCCTCGACAGAGGGATCGCTAGACTCGAAGGAGATGGCTAGCATGTCGCTGCCACTTGCTCACTCTGCCTCGCCCAAAGGAGATGACGAGGTGGTGTCCCAAAGAGTATTTCCCGACCAAGGGGAGGCTATGGAGCTCATCAGGGCGGCGTCCAAGGATGACTCCATGGCCGCCAGATTCATGGGGCCCATGGGGACTGATGGTGGGGCCGAGTTCCATTTGGCCCTCAGCCGGATATCATTCTAGAGACCTATACGGCTCTGGAGTCCGGCAAACGG
>NC_041382.1:447662875-447671009 GCF_002162155.2 Triticum dicoccoides
CCACTGGTGGCCTCCGTCCAACTGGAGGCGCCGAATGATCTGCTGGAAGCACTGCAAGGTGCTTCCATTGTAGATGAACACCGTGTCCTCATGGGTACGGTGATCACAAAGGATCAGTCTGCCAAAAGTGGGCTGACTTAAGCCCGCACTAGCGTTTTAATAGGCTTTGAGGTAATTACAGCGTAGATAGTAGCCCCTGATGCTCTGTTCGGTGTTCGGAAAGAAAAGCCGAACAGAGGATCAAAACAATTTTCGCAGGAGTCTAACATATGATGTCTATGTGAATAAGCAGGCGTCGCTGCTGGCTGCTGCCACTCATACTGCGGAGGTCTCCGAACTGAAGGATTGCCTGGAGCGGGCCGAGGAGGAGCTCAGCCTTGTGAAGAAGCAGCTGGAGGACAGCTAAGGTATGCAGTAACCTGTGCGTGTATGTTAGGAAAGATGAATACTTCGTGTTGACTAAAGTTTCATGGACTATGCTAGGGTCCACGACCGAGGTGGCGGCCCTCAAGAAGGCATTAGCCGAGGCCGAGGACAAAGCGGCCAAGGAACACGCTGTACACGAAAAGCACGAGGCCCGTGTCAGCGAGGTTCAGCAAGAGCTTCAGGATGCCATCAAGAAGTACGATTCCCTGGAGCGTGATTCTAAGACGCAGGCGTCCGAAATTGCGAAGGCCGGCCAGAGCGCACAAGAGGCTCGTGCCGAGGCCCAGAGCGCCCTGCAGGGACTCCAGGTGGCTAAGAAGATTGCGGTGGGTAAGGCTTTCATTATGTAAAACAAGTCTGTGGAGGAAACACTCCTTTTACTTACCCGAATTTGGTGCTCTACAGGGGCGTTTGCGGATTTTCCGCCCGGCGTATTAGATGTTGCTGAATTCTATCGAGCCGAGGAAGGGAGTTCGACGGAGAAGCTGTTCTGGTCTCAAGATCTTGGACCAGATCATCCGGTATCCTTCAGCGACCAGCTGAAATAGTTGGTCGAGCTACACAAGGCGGCCGAGCTGGCCATGAGGGGCCTGATAGTCCGGCTATGGCCTGCCACGCCGGTACCCAGCAGCTACTTCGGGCTGGTGAAGCGGCTTGTTAGTGCCTGCCCGCGGCTTGAGGTCATAAAGCGGTCGGTCTGTATTGAGGGTGCACGGATGGCCTTTGCTCGTTGCAAGATGTGGTGGGCAAAGATGGACGCCGTCAAGTTGACCAAGGGGCTGCCTAAGGGCAAGGAGCACCGTACACCCGAGCGCTATTTTGCGGATGTCCTAGAGGAGTCTCGTATTGTAGCCATGCAGTGCGGGCAGGCCATTATTTTCGAATGAATACACTCGTATTTTGTCCTGTATGATGACAAAAAATCAGCTTTGTGATATAATTTATGTTTTGATTGTGTCCTCCTTTGCGGCCGTGTTATTTGAAATCTAAGGGTTCACCAGTCGTCGGCTTCTGCCCTCACGTAGGTGGTACGAAGGGGTTCGGGATGGTATCTAAACAATCTTGAGCCAATTGTATGGTCCTTGAAGGAGTTGTTTAGCGCACGAACCAGGCAACCAGACTATACGGCTTGAACGCCCTCACATAGCCGTAGGAGTTTTATAATAAAACATAGGCGCAACCCCTGGTATATGAACCAGAGTCCTGTCAGCGTCTGATCGGGAAGTACCGATCCTTCATGGAATGCGGAAAAACCTCCAACGATTTGAGACCTCCGAATAGGTGACCGGCTCTAGCCACATCATGACAGTCAGTTTTCGGCTTTCTCTACTGAGGTGCTCATCCGGTTTAGACCAGGGCACAATCATAGTAGTTCTCCCTTTACTACCCTAGCAGTTGTAGTGGAACGTAGGATAGCAAGCATAGGAGCCGGGCAACCCAACTATTGACCAAAGACATGATTCAGAGCCAATGCATATAATGCTAAATTCAGGGTGTCGAACTATACTTACAAGAAGTGTTGGGACTTTTGTTGCCGTAATGTGGGGTGCTATAAAGCCCCTGGAAAACATCAAAATTACCCAAGTGTACGGGTGCTACCTGATGGGGTTATCCACAGGGAAACTGAAAAAATAAAGCAAAGAGAGAAAGAAAACAGAAAAGATGTAAAGGTAAAAAGCTGGGGTCCTACAGCTCCAGCTACAAACTATTTTCCTGTAATGTAATTAGTATGTCAAGGTGCATTGATACAAGTAGTGCAATAAGCAACAGGCTATTCAACATGACGAAACCAGGGAAGAGTTGCATGTGGGTCCTGGAAGACAGGTAGAGTTATCGTTAACGGAATCACCTAAAAAGTCCCCGTATGTCTGCCCTCCTCACCATCTTGGTGTGTTTGTCCTACAAAAGGACCGATAACTAGACCACCCGATGGGGTCTTTGGGATTAAAACCTGAAATAAAATAAGCAAAAGTTAAAGTATATGTGTATACGATGTCTGTTGAGTTGTGCCATGGATCACAAGCTAGCTATGCCTCCGTTGATGCCCATAGAATTTTGAGTGTGTAGTTATGTATGCGCGGCACGCTGGCCACCGCTTGATCGGGACTGAGACAGAGGACGGATTGCTAGTTGATCTCCTGACGAGCCGAGCTCTCCTGCTGCAGAGTAGTCCAGACCCTCTTAAGGGTGTCCGAGGGCTCGGCAGCCGAATGAAGGGTCTGCTTGAGAAGGCCACTTTGTACTTCTGCTGCTAGGGCGGCTGTGCGCTCTTCTGTACGGAGAGAGTGTTCCGTATTGCCATCGACTGTTACGATGCCACGTGGGCCGGGCATCTTGAATTTGTGATAAGCATAGTGTGGCACTGCGTGGAATCGAGCAAACGCAGTTCGTCCGAGCAGTGCATGATAGCCGCTACGGAATGGGACGATAAACTCCTCACTCCGGAAGTTGTCCGGAGATACGAAGACAACCTCTAATGTGATTGAGCCCGTACAACGGGCCCCTACGCTTGGAATGACTCCTTTAAAGGTAGTCTTTGTAGGCTTGATCCTTGATGGGTTAATGCCCATTTTTCAAACTGTATCCTGGTAAAGCAGATTGAGGCTGCTACCGCTGTCCATAAGGACACGAGTCAGGTGGAACCCATCAATTATTGGGTCTAAGACCAGTGTCGCTGAGCCTCCGTGATGGATACTGGTCGGGTGATCCCGGCGATCAAAAGTGATCGGGCATGATGACCATGGATTGAATTTTGGGGCGACTGGCTCTATCGCGTAGACGTCCCTGAGCGCACGCTTGCGCTCCCTCTTGGGGATGTGGGTAGCATATATCATGTTCACCGTTTGGACCTGAGGGGGAAACTTCTTCTGTCCCCCTGTGTTCGGTTGTTGTGGCTCTTCGTCATCATCGTCACTTTGTGATCCCTTTTCCCTATTCTTGGCGTTTAATTTGCCGGCCTGTTTGAAAACCCAGCACTCTCTATTTATGTGATTAGGCAGCTTGTCGGGGGTGCCATGAATCTGGCACGGACGATCAATTATGCGGTCCAAGCTGGATGTGCCCAAATTGTTCTTTTGGAATGACTTCTTCCCTTGTACGGACTTAGAGCCGCTGAATCCGGCGTTGACCGCCCTATCATCGATGTTGTCACTGTCGTTTCGACGCTTGTATGTATTGCGTCGAGACTTGTCTTTGTTGCTTTTAACTTCAGGGGTGCCAGCATCGCTTGCATTGTTTTTGCTATGGGCGAACCAACTGTCCTCACCCGCATAAAACCGGGTCATGAGTGCCGTGAGGGCTGCCATGGATATTGACTTTTCTTGGCCGAGGTGGCGAGCGAGCCATTCGTCGTGGATGCTATGCTTAAAAGCTGCGAGAGCTTCGGCATCCGGACAGTCAACAATTTGGTTCTTTTTAGTTAAGAACCTTGTCTAGAATTTCCTGGCGGACTCTCCAAGCTGTTGAACTATATGGCTTAAGTCATCAGTGTCCGGAGGTCGAACCTATGTACCTTGGAAGTTATCGAGGAAAGCCTCTTCCAAGTCCTCCCAGCTGCCAATGGAATTTTTAGGCCGACTGTTTAGCCAATGCCGAGCTGGCCCTTTGAGTTTTAGAGGGAGGTATTTTATGGCGTGGAGGTCATCTCCGCGGGCCATATGGATGTGGAGAATGAAGTCCTCGATCCATCCATCGTATGATTCTATGTTCACGAGCTTGAATCCTTCTAGGAATTCATGATCCAGGACCTCATCATTGAAGCAATGAGGATGTGCGGGGCCTCTCTATCAGGCTGTATCGTGGTGCGGCTCTGATAGAGTCCGTGTGCGGTATTCAGCCCGCCCATGACTGGGTTTGTCACGTCCGAATAGGTGGCCATTGTCGCGTGTCGAGGCGCGTCCTCGCGATCCATAGATTGATCTGGTGTGTCCTGCTTTATTGTTTAGTGTCTGCTGGAGGTCATATGTATGGTCGTGGGATGATTTACCTCTAACTGAGTGATGAGGTGGGGCGGGCTGGTGCTCGGCATGAGTTGATGTTTTGTCCCGACCACGTGGTGGTCGATCAACTGTATTGTGCGATGGTGGTATGTACTCCGGCGCCTCCTCGTCGAACCGAGGTAGCAATTTGCGCTTTGGGTAGCTTTGGGTTGGGTGCTTGAGGCTATATTCTTCGGCTGCTAGGACATCCATCCATTTGTCATTGAGCAAATCCTGGTCAGCTTGAAGCAGCTGCTGCTTCTTTTTTCAGGCTCCTTGCTATGGCTATTAGTAGGCGCTTGAAGTGCTCCTGTCAAGAGGTTCCTCGGGCACGATGAAATCTTCGGTGCCGAGGCTCACCTCATCTTCGGAGAGCGGGAGGTAATTATCATCCTCGAAATATTCGTGCTTGGCCTGTTTAACAGGGCTAACCTGCGCATCTTCCCGTTCATCTTGTTCGTTTGCTTTATTGACGGGTCTTTATTGTCTTCGGCACCCTCCGGAGTGTCATCTTCTCCTGTGTCGGTGTTGCTGTCTTTACCGCGGCGTGACTTTGAGCGGCGCCATTGACGATGGTGCTTTGACTATATTTCGGAAGGTTTATCCTCAACTGGGTCTTCCTTATCGTCGCCGCTGTGTTCCATTGGTGCATCCACCATGTATACGTCATACGAGGAAGTGGCCGTCCAGCGTACGGTGAATGGCAGGTTCTGGGCCTCCTCTTCTCTGGCATCGTCGACCATACCATCGATGTCCTCGGAGTCGTAATCAAGTTCGTCGGTCAAATCCTCGATCGTGGCTATAAAGTGGGTGGCGGGTGGGACGTAAAATTCTTCATCGTCAGCCCCTAGTCCGAGACGGATATAGTTCGGCTGTGGGTCCTCCGCCAAGGACAGGTTTTTTAATGAGTTCAGCATATCGCCCAAAGGGAGTGCTGGAAGATGTCTGCGGCACTGAATTTGAAGATGGATAAACGATCAAGCACGGCGTCTTCGGGCTCGCGCGGTTCGGAACCTGCGGCCGGAGACGATTCCAGCATTCCGGTGGCATAGGCCTCGTGTGAGACCAGGTCCATCTATGGCTCCAACTTCGTGGAATCTACGGTCTCCGAGGTGGGGTTAATCCTTCCGTCTCTAGATGGCGCGTCCTGCTCTGGCTCTAGGGCCAGAGCAGTTACAGGAACGATCTCCTGGATGCGCCCCGATGATAGATTTAGGTCATGATCATCGGGGTGACCGGGAGCGGCCATCGTGGAATCGAATCCGGCGAAGATCAAGTCTCCACGGATGTCCGTGATGTAGTTCAAGCTCCCGAATCTGACCTGATGGCCGGGAGCGTAGCTTTCGATCTGCTCCAGATGGCCAAACGAGTTGGCCCGCAGTGCGAATCCGCCAAACACGAAGATCTGCCCGGGGAGGAAAGTTTCTCCGCGGATAGCGTCATTATTGACGATTGAAGGGGCCATTGAACCTTTCAGTGACATCATAGAGGAACTCTCAATGAAAGCACCAATGTCGGTGTCAAAACCGGCGGATCTCGGGTAGGGGGTCCCAAACTGTGCATCTAAGGTTGATGGTAACAGGAGACAGGGGACACGAAGTTTTACCCAGGTTCGGGCCCTCTTGATGGAGTTAATACCCTACGTCCTGCTTGATTGATATTGACGAATATGATTGTTACAAGAGTTGATCTACCACGAGATCATAATGGCTAAACCCTAGGAGTCTAGCCTATATGGCTAAGGTATTGTGTATATCCTTTACGGACTACACCCTCCGGTTTATATAGACACCGGGGGATCTAGGGTTACATAGAGTCGGTTACATAAGAGGGAATCTCCATAGTTGTTCGCCAAGCTTTCTTTCCACACCAAGGAGAGTCCCATCTAGACACGGGTACAGTCTTCGGTCTTCACATCCTCACACCCCATCAGTCCGGCACATAGATAACAGACCGGACGCCCGAGGACCCCTTAGTCCAGGACTCCCTCACCAGGCGCAACCCGCCTTGAGGCAGGGCCTCGTGAGTCCTGTGCTGGCTCACGACTGCCCATACACACCTTGTCTAGCCCTGCCGTGCAAGCCACGTTTCAGGGCAGGGCTGTACACCACTAGTAGAAAACAGGGCTTTCGTCCAGGCCAGTTTAGCCCATTAGTCCCGGTTCAATCCAGAACCGGGACCAATGGAGCTATTTGCCCCGGTTCGTGAGCCCAGGGGGCCGGCCGGGCCACGTGGGCCACTGGTCCCGGTTCGTCCGGACCTTTTGGTCCCTGTTGGTGGGACGAACCGGGACCAATGGTCCTGGCTCCTGGCCCACCACTATTGGTCCCGGTTGGTGGCATGAACCGGGACCAAAAGGGTTACCTTTAGTCCCGATTCATGCCACCAACCGGGACCAATAGTGGTGCCTATATATAGCCCCTCGCGCAAGAGCAGAGCACACTGCTCTGTTTTTTCTGGCCGAGGGGGAGAGGGCTTGGTGGTGCTCTAGCTCACCACCTATGCACACAAGGTGTTCGATGGAATGCCCGAGCCACACTACTTAAGGTTTCTGCTCTCCAAGCTCGACCGCCAAGCTCCATTTTCCTCAATACGAGTATGATACCATTGTCCGTTTTGTATATGCACATGCTATGCCAACTTTTTCAGAGTTCATTTGAAAACTATGAATTTTAAAACCTCGCCAACCGAAGGGCACTCACACCGGTTTACAAATAAAGCAACAAAGAAAACAAAAAAAGAGTTTCCAAATTTGAAAACTAATGGCACTAACAGAAAGTTTATAATTTTTCTAAAACTAAAAGCAAAAAGAATTAAAAAATAAAGCAAAAAACAACAAAAAATAAATAATGCAGAAAACAGAACAAAAAACTGAAAAAAATAAAAATAGCAACAATAAGTATTTTGTTGTAAGTAGAAACAAAATAAAATAAATAAAGCAACAAAGGAAACAAAAAAAGAGTTTTCAGATTTGAAAACTAATGGCACTAACAGAAAGTTTATAATTTTTCTAAAACTAAAAGCAAAAAGAATTAAAAAATAAAGCAAAAAACAACAAAAACTAAATAATGCAGAAAACAGAACAAAAAACTGAAAAAAATAAAAATAGCAACAATAAGTATTTTGTTGTAAGTAGAAACAAAATAAAATAAATAAAGCAACAAATAAAACAAAAAAACAAAAAAAAATGCCACCTACTGGGCCCCCACGGCCTGAATACGACTAGAAACCCTATGGGCCAGGATTCAGGCCCGTGGAAGGCCCAGTAGGCCCACAGGCACAGATGGTAGAGTTAGGCCCGAAAGCCTGCTTTAGAGAGGAGATCGAGAGAGGAGCCGCACCGCACCTTATAAACTGGTGCGGCTCCCTCTCAACTAGCGAGGTGGGACTAAACATTTGGCGCGGGGCAGCACAAGGCCTTTAGTCCCGGTTGGTGGCACCAACCGGGACTAAAGGGGGCCTTTGGTCCCGGTTGGTGGCAACAACCGGGTCTAATGCCCCCCTTTAGTCCCGGTTGGTGCCACCAACCGGGACCAAAGGCCGCCGCTTCCCGCCCTTTGGGCTGCTGAAAATTGGCCTTTGGTCCCGGTTGGTGGCACCAACTGGGACTAAAGGGGGGCATTAGTCTCGGTTGGTGCCACGAACCGGGATCAATGCCCTTGCTATATAACCAGGACTTGTGAAAATTTCACATCTCCCTCGCCTCCCTAGCTAGTTGCCCCCGCCGCCAG
>NC_041382.1:447671335-447676837 GCF_002162155.2 Triticum dicoccoides
CGTCGCCGGCGCCCGCCCCCACTGCCGCCCCTACCTCGACGCCGCCCCTCCTCCCCGTTCGGTCCGGCTCCGGCGACCCCCTTTCCTCCCTGTCCCCTCGATCCTCTTCATATAATTTTTTTTCATATAATTTTTTTTCATATGCATATGTTGATTATATGGATGGATGGATGATGTATATGTTCATTATATGGATGGATGGATGATGTATGCTTTTTTTCATATAATTTTTTTAGGCAGATTTTTAGATTTTTTAGGCAGATTTTTAGAATTGTTTGAGTATGTATGTTATGTTTATATGTATGTATGTATGTATGTTCATATGTATGTATGTTTATATGCAAAGCATATGCAAAGAAAATGTATGAATGGTCATATGCAAAAAAAACAAGCAATACAAGAAGAAGAAAAAGAATGAGAGGAAAAAGGAAAAAAGAAGAGGAAGAAAGGAGAAGAAGAGGGGATAGGAAGAAGAGGAGAAATAAATAAGAAGAAGAAGAAAGAAGAAAAAGAAGAGGAGAAGAAAAAAAGAATAGAGGAGAAGAAGAAAAAATAGATTTTTTTTTCTATTTTTTCTTCTTCTCCTCTATTCTTTTCTTCTTCTCCTCTTTTTTTTCTTCTTTTTTTTCTTCTTCTTCTTCCTTCTTCCTTCTTCCTCTTTTCTTCCTTTTCCTTATTTTCCTTTCTCGAGGGATAAGAAGAAAAGAAGAGGAGAAGAAGAAAGAAAGGAATAGAGGAGAAAGAAGAAACTTTGACACGAGGGGGGGTACCGATACCCCCTCCCCCATAACATTATTTTCCCATGTATATGTATGTTGCGTCGTTGTCGATATAACGAGGGTGTCGAGGATCGCTGAGGGGTCGAGGGTCGGGAACTAGGGTAGAGGGTCGAGGTTCGTTAAGGGGTCAAGGGTCGAAGGTTTCAGGGTCGAGGGTTCCTATAGTGTCAAAGTATTGAAGAAATCCAATAGCTTGTGGGCACCCGAAAGTAAGTACTATATAGTAGCATATTCCAGGCATCTCCTAGTGATTCAAGCGCTAGTTTCATCAATACCATTTAGCATGCTTGCTAATTATGAGTTTGATTGACCTCTATTTCTTGTAAAGTGGTTGTGGCAGGAACAAGGGAATGATTTCTGTGGATACTACATTTGCGAGTCCATCCGCCACACGACCTGTGAGCGGGGCTACTCCGACAAACAATATGAAGTGCGTAAATAACAATATTCACAATTTTATTTTATTACCATCATTTGTGTTGAGTTTCATTCATTCATATATATATATATATATGTATTGACCCCCTTCTTAAAATTAGATGTTTCGGATGCAGGATGAACTCCTAGCACCAGATTGCATGCGAGCAATTCAAGAGGAATTGGCGGCATTCTTTCTTGACCACGTGATCGCTGAAGACAGAGAATACTATGTGGACCACGCGTCCGTATTTTAGGAGATTATATATTTGTAAAAGATAATTATTGTATATATGTAGCCGGTAGTGTCGGATAGATATACGAGAACTTGTTTGTTCGACCAATCTCACGGAGAAGGAGAGGTGGTCGATATCACTTCTCTCTGTATGCATATATGTTCATGACGATCTTCTGTTTGCTTACTAGCTAGCTAGCGTGTCTAGCTAGTCCTCTCTATACGTATGTATGTATGGTACGTAGCGTCGACCAAGCACGGACAAAAGAGAGGACACTTCTCTCTATTAATTAGCTAGCTATAGCACAATATATGAAACACCTAAATTAACACCCCAAAACCCCCCAAACCCCCCCAAACCCCTCCCCCCTTTCAAAAAAAAAACAAAAACCACAGCCACATAAACGCTGACGCGTGGATGCCTATTGGTCCCGGTTGGTGCCACCAACCGGGAACAATGGCCCTCCTGCCTGGGCTCAGGGGACAGGCCACGTGGAGGCCCTTCTGTCCCGGTTCTGGATTGAACCGGTACTAAAGGGGGAGGCATTAGTACCGACCCTTTAGTCCCGGTTCACCAACCGGGACTAAAGGCCCTTACCAACCGGGACAATAGGCCCTTTTTCTACTAGTGCACGCACCGGGGGCTCTCCGCAGTAGGGAGTCCCCTCCCACGTACCAGTGGAAGCACAATGCTCTGTGCTGGCAGTCGACACTGCCAAGGAGAAGCTATGCCCGTGCAAGTGCAGAAGTGCCATGGTCCATCCTAGTGATAAACAACTGAGGGCGGCCTCATGGCCGTATCAACCTTAGGGAGTGTCGGTGTCAAAACCGGCGGATCTCGGGTAGGGGGTCCCGAACTGTGCGTCTAAGGTGGATGGTAACAGGAGGCAAGGGACACGATGTTTACCCAGGTTCGGGCCCTCTTGATGGAGGTAATACCCTATGTCCTGCTTGATTGTTCTTGATGATATGATTATTACAAGAGTTGATCTACCACGAGATCGTAGAGGCTAAACCCTAGAAGCTATCCTATGGTATGATTGTATGTTGTCCTACGGACTAAACCCTCCGGTTTATATAGACACCAGAGGGGGCCAGGGTTACACAAGGTCGGTTACAAGGGAGGAGATCTACATATCTGTATTGCCTAGCTTGCCTTCCACGCCAAGGAGAGTCCCATCCGGACACGGGACGAAGTCTTCAATCTTGTATCTTCATAGTCCAACAGTCCGGCTGTCCGGAGACCCCCTAATCCAGGACTCCCTCAGTAGCCCTTGAACCAGGCTTCAATGACGATGAGTCCGGCGCGCAGATTTGTCTTCGGCATTGCAAGGCGGGTTCCTCCTCTGAATACTCCATAGAAGATTTTGAACTCAAGGATAGTGTCCATCTCTGCAAAACAAGTTCCACACACCACCGTAGAGAGAATAATATTTCCACAAATCTAATCTGCTGACACGTTTTGACAGCACGACATCATGTCATGGCCCGGTCATTATTCGAACCGTTTTTCTCAACCAGCACCGCACATATCGCGAGGCGGTTTTCTTGACACGTCTTGTTAAAGCCGAGATCGTGTCCCTCTTATTACGGGATTCTCATCAATACGGACATGGGTAACACAACCGTGCCATCAATTACGGTGTTTGGGGAATAAGTGATTTTACCAGGCAAGTGGGGAGGCGCATCGCCTCTTCCGCCCCTATAAAGGGACAATGATTCACCATTTTTACCCATGCCTTCTTCCTCCTTGCTTACCCATTCTCGCACACTCGAGCTCCAGCGCCCAAGTTCGCGTCTTTCTTCTCAAACCACTCCAAGCATGTCCGGAGCGGGAGGCACGTGGATGGTCTCCTCCGTCACGGAAGAGAACATCACAAAGTTACGGAAAGCCGGATATCTGGCCGCGATATCGCGTACCGGCTGCCAGATGCAGGGCAACTCATTCCTACGCCCGAACCCCATGAGAGGGTAGTTTTTCTTACCCACTTCGTCCGCGGACTGCGATTTCCCCTCCACCCGTTTGTCCGCGGGCTCATGTTCTACTATGGGCCGGATTTTCATGATCTGGTCCCCAATTTCATCCTCAACATCTCGGCGTTTATCGTCGTGTGGGAGGCCTTCCTCCGCATCAGGCCCAACTTCGGCCTATGGTTGAAGACCTTCAATGTTAAACTGAAGGTGGTGGTCGGCCAGCAAGCAGAGTGCGGAGGCGCCATGGTGGAAAAAATGCCTAACGTCACCTGGCTCAAAGGCTCCTATGTGGAGACCATAAAGGGGTGGTAATCAGGGTGGTTCTCATCATCGAGCCGCGCGACGCCAACTGGTTGGCGGCCCCCAAATTTCGATCCAGAATCCCCACGCGGCTCAGTTCCTGGAAATAGAAGGGCCTGTCCTGGGGTTCTTTGGTAGAGCTGACTGGACTCTGGACCTGCATCAGGAACATGATGAGCAAGAAAATCAAGCTCATCAACATGGTCCAGGTCATGCTCTTCCGCCGGATTCTCCCATGTCAACGACGGGCATTCAATTTGCAGGAGTTCGACCCAGACCAGCACCAGATGCTATGAGAGCTCTACGACAAGACACACAAGGACATCTGGAGGGTGCTGTTCAAGGGCGCCGAGGTACCTCCTTCCCTCACCGAGGACCGCAGACTCAGCGCAAAGCGTCATGCCAATCCGGTAAGTTTTTGTATCTCACGGGGTATTTATTTGCCCCAGTTAAATGATGTGCGGGATCTAAGCTCCCATGCCATTAACAGGACTGGATAAAGACAGCGGAGCATCTCGATTGCCCAGCCCCCTGCCTGAAGATCCCGCAGATGCTCTCCTAATGGAGATGCTGGCTCCGGCACCTTACGAGGTGCTGACGAAGAAGACCAAGAAGAAGGCCACGAGGACCCGAAAGGGTCTCCGGTGCAAGGTTGTATCGGACTCATCGTCCGATGACTCTGACGCGCACTCCTCCCACGAAAACGAGGAGGAGGAGGAGGAGGAGGAAAGTTCTCTCCCCCAGCCCGGGGAGACAAGAAAAGGAAGGTCGACCCAACCGAGGAGGCTGAAGGGTCCAAGAAGGGAAGGACCCTTCCTCCGGACTGCTCCATGACGGCTGCCTATAGTAAGTATCCGGACACCATAGTAATTCATGGTATGTTTTATTGCACTGCTTCTCCTCATGCCGAACATGATTATGCATTCCGTCCTGAGCTCATCTCGACGTATCCTCCTCGAGCGGTTCATTGGACTCGTCGGATATGAACAGTGGTTCTCTTCCGACCGCCTCCACCCCTCGCCCTACGGACAACATCGAGGTGTTGTCTCGAAAGGCATCGAGCCGAGGGGATGTGGTCCTGGGGTCGCCTCGAGGTGACCTCCCGGACCCAGGGTACAAAGGGAGCAAAACTCCCACGGGCTCCGAGTTTGGCCCCCAGCCGAACACTGCGCCAGAACCTTCGATGGTTCCGGACTCCAGCAGGCGATCCCCCATTAAGGGGGCCCAGCCGCGCGTGCCGGTGTCCTCTGTCCATCCAGAGGCACCATACAACTTGCTGGAAGCGCTTCGCAGAGCCTCCATCGATGAAGAACACCGCACTATCATGAGTGCGGTGATCGAGAAAGTTCAGTCCGCCAAAAACGGACTAACCGAAGCTTGCGCCAGCCTCCTAACAGGCTTTGAGGTAAGCAATCAAAATATAAGAAAATATTACCACATAGATAGTAGCCCTTGATGCTGTGTTCGGTATTCGAGTAGAAAGGCCGAATAGAGGATCAAATGATGACTCAGGAGTCTAATCAAGATATGTCTATGTGTATGTGCAGGCTTCACTGCTGGCCGCTGCCGCACGTACTGCGGAGGTCTCTGCACTGAAGCAGGACCTGGAGCGGTCCGAGAACGAGCTCGGCCTTACCAAGAGGTAGCTCGAGGAGAGCAAAGCACTAGTAGAAAAAGGACCTAACGTGAGACACATTAGTCCCAGTTTGATTTTGATCCGGTACTAATGCTACCATTAATGCCGGTTCGAACAGCTATGCATTAATGCCGGTTCGTGTTGAACCTTTAGTACCGGTT
>NC_041382.1:447677086-447681604 GCF_002162155.2 Triticum dicoccoides
AACGGCTATAACTTTTGAATACGATGTCGGAAAAAACGTATAATATATCAAAAAATTCAGCACGAAAATCTGGTCAAACTACGGCCTGTTTGCAATTTTTTAGAATCCTCAAATTCCAAAAGGAAAAAAAGATATGCCCAAATTTCAGTTTTTTTTAATTTTGGTTAAATCTGGTCAAACTATGGTCAAACTACTTATTCAAAAAGTATTAATGTTACTACATAATTAGTCAAGAATATTAGTGTTACTAAATAATTATTTCAGTTTTTTGAATTTTGGTCAAATCTGGTCAAACTATGGTCAAACTATGGTCAAACTTATTCAAGAAATATTAGTGTTACTAAATAATTACTGTTTTTTAGAATAATAGTTTCAAACTCAAACGGTGAAACGTGTGACCTAATGCTCAAGCTAAATTGTTGAGGGTTAATAGTATTGACAGCTTACATTTGTCAGGAATACAACAAGTGCAGACTTGGAAAGTAGGGGAATAGAACTCCGAAGTTAAGCGTGCTCAAGCTGGGGGAGTGAGAGGATGGGTGACCGGTCGGGAAGTTAGACGATTTGGAATGAGTGATCCACACTTTGAGCAGTTAAGAGGGGTGATCAGAGACTAAATCATCAAATAATTCAGAAAATTGAAAATTAAAAAAAAATCAATTTTTTTTCAAAAAATTCAACAACAAAATTCAAAAAAAACCTTTAGTTCCGGTTGGTGTTACCAACCGGTACTAAAGGTCCCCCATACCATGATGCGAGCTCATGCCACGTGGTGGGCCATTAGCACCGGTTCGTGCTGAACCGGTACTAAAGGGGGGGGGGCTTTTAGTGCCCACACTTTAGTGCCGGTTGCAGAACCGGCACTAAAGGCCCTTACAAACCGGTGCTATTGCCCGGTTCTGCACTAGTGAAGGTAAGCAATACCTTGTCTGTGCTTTGAAAAGAAGTTTAGTTGTAAAATAATAGGATCATCATGAATTTGCCATGGGCCATGACCGAAGTGGCGAACCTGAAGAAGGCGCTGTCCGAGGCCGAAGACAAAGCGGCCAAGGAGCGCATCGAGCGGGAGAAGCAAGAAGCCCGAGTGGCCGAGGTGCAGCAAGAGCTCGAGGCTCTCACCAAAAAACACGAGTCCTTGGAACTTGACTCTAAGAAGCGAGAGTCCGAGCTCGTGCAGGCGCTTGAAAGCGCCCGGAGCGCCAAGGCTGAAGCCCACAAGGCCCTCCAGGAGATTGATGCGGTGAAGAAGATAGCAGCGGGTAAGGCATTCATTATGCAAAGAAAGCATGTGAAGGAAACTTTCCTTTTTCTTACCCGAGTTTGGAGCTCTCCAGGAGCGTTCGCAGATCTTCCTCGTAGTGTACTGGATACCGCGGAGTTTTACCGAGCTGAGGAGGGGAGCTCGACGAAAAAGTTGTTCTGGTCTTAGTATACTGGGACCAAACACCAAATGCCCTTGAGTCACCAGCTGAAGCAACTGGTCGAGCTTCACAAGGCGACCGAACAGACCATGTGGGGCCTTATAGTCCGGATGTGGCCCGGCGAGCCCCTGTCCGGCAGCTACTTTGGTCTGGTGAGGCGGCTTCTGGATACCTGCCCACGGCTTGAAGTCATAAAGCAGCCCGTCTGCATCGAGGGTGTGCACAGGGCTTTTGCCCGGGCGAAGGTGCACTGGGCGAAGCTGGACACCGTGAAGCTGGTGAAGGAGGGGCCGCCGAAGGGCAAGGAGCATCGCTGCCCCGAGATGTATTATGAGAGTGTCCTGAAGGGTTCCCGCCTTGTGGCGGATGAATGTGCCAGGGATGTAATTTTTGAATGAACATGCTCATGTGATCCTGTAATGTGAAACAAGTTCATCTGCGCTATGCAACACTTTTTTTAATTTAAAATATTACCTTCTGTGCGGCCGTTTATAAAATATGAGAGTTGGCCAGTCGTCGGCTTCTGCCCGCATGTAACTAGTACTGGGGTGTTCAGGATAAACCTGAGAAATCTTTACCCCAATTTTGGGTCCTTCAAGGGAGGTGTTCAGCGCAACGAACCAGGCAATCGGACTATAAGGCTTTATCACTCTCACTTAGCCATAGAAGTCTACAATTTTAAATCTTGGCGAAGCCCCTAGTATTCGGAAGGCCGAATTTGGGGCGCTATACACGCCTAAGCCGGGCAAGGACGACTCCTCGCCCGAAGCGGAAAAAGTCTTTAAGGACTTGAGACCTCTCAAACAGCAACCAATCTCTCGCCTTATCATGACAGTTAGTTTTTGGCTTTCTCTACTGAGGTGCTCGTCCGGAAGAACCGGGACACAATTGTAGTAGTTCTCCCACCGCTACCTTAGCCGATATAGCGGAACGTAAGGTACCAAAGCACGGGAGCCGGGCAAACCAAACTATTGACCCAAGACATGATTCAGAGCTGATGCATATAGTGCTATAAGTTCGGGGTGCCGCACTGTCGATAGTGTTCAGACTTCTCATGCAGTATAATGGGGTAAACGAGAGCCCCTGGCGTACTGACCGTGCCCGAATAGATGGGTGCGGATTGTCGTAAATGGACATATAAGAAAAAAAGATAAATAATGCAATAATAGACTAATGCTATGCAATGTTATTTAGATAATACGTCGAAGCGTACTGGTACAAGTAGTGGAATAAGCAGAAAGTAGGACTATTCGAAATGTCCTATCCAAGGGCAAGCTGCGTATGGATAGTAGAAAGCGGGTATATCAATTATTATTAGAGACCACCTGGGGGTTCCCGTGTACATCTTAGCTTCTTGCCGCCTTGGTTGTTCCTTCCCGTAATGTGTCCGGCAATCGTATTGTCGGAAAGGGCTTCCAGAGAGTTAGGCCCTGAAAGAGAAAAGAAATGATAAAGGTATACAACCCCCAGGGCGGTTAAGCCGCATTGCGGGACGTGCCTTGATCGTGCCCCCGCCTATGTCCATGGTATTTTCAGTGCGTAATTACGTACGCGCGGTACGGATTTCGTCGCTTGACTGGGACTGGGACGGGGGCCGAATTGCTAGGAGAGCTATGAACATGCTAGGCAATCCTGTTGCAGTTTACTCTAGACTCGCTTGAAGGTGTCCGGGGGTTGTAACGCGGAATTAGTGGTTTGCCTTAAAAGGCTGCTTTGTGCTTCTGCTGCGAGGGCCGTAGTGTGCTCTTCCATGCGGAACGAGCGTTCTGTGTTTCCATTTATTGTTATGACCCCCCTAGGTCCTGGCATCTTGAACTTGAGGTATGCGTAATGTGGTACTGCATTAAATTTTGCAAATGTTGTTTGTCCGAGCAGTGTGTGATAGCCACTACGAAATGGGACGATATCGAAGATTAACTCCTCGCTTCGGAAGTTGTCCGGTGATCCGAAGACCACTTCCAGTGTGATTGAGCCCGTGCAATGGGCCTCTAGACCTGGGATGACGCCCTTAAAGGTGGTTTTGGTGGGTTTGATCCTCGAGTGATCGATACCCATTTTTCGCACTATATCCTGATAGAGCAGGTTCAGGCTGCTGCCGCCGTCCATAATGACTCGAGTGAGGTGAAATCCGTCGATGATGGGGTCTAGGACCAGTGCGGCGGATCCGCCATGACGGATACTAGTGGGGTGGTCCCTGCGATCAAAGGCGATCCGACAAGCGGACCATGGGTTGAACTTTGGGGCGACAGGCTCCATCGCATAGTCGTCCCTTAGTGCACGCTTCCGCTGCCTCTTGGGAATGTGGGTTTCGTATATCATGTTCACCGTCTTCACTTGTGGGGGGAACCCCTTCTGTCCTCTCGTGTTCGGCGGCCGGGGCTCCTCCTCGTCATCACTATGTAGCCCCTTGTCGTTGTTTTCGGCATTTAACTTGCCGGCCTGCTTGAACACCCAGCATTCTCTGTTGGTGTGATTGGCTGGCTTGTCGGGGGTGCCATGGATTTGACATGAGCGATCCAGTATGCGATCCAAACTGGACGGATCCGTAGTACTTCTTTTAAATGGCTTTTTCCACTGACCGGATCTAGACACTACAAAAAAAGACACATCCGTGACATTTTAGGCCGAACAAATTTTTTTTCTGTCATACATATGACACTTCTATGACGATAATTGTGACAAAACCCGGTATCATCATAGATGTGGTGGGATCCTACTTCTATGACAAAAAATCATGACAGAAAATGGGCTTTTCGTCCTGGGCGAGCCGGAGACGCAGCTGCGTGACATTCTTTGGGCCGTCCATGACGGAAAAAACCGTGGTAGAAGCGAGGGCGAGGAAAATTTTCGGGAGTTCCCGGTTACGGTGGGAGGTCGGGGGTCGAGCGATGCGCGTTTCTCTCGTACACGTACGCGCGTGTGTGCGAGGCGTTGGCTCTAACTGAACCCGAGCGAGGCGTTGGGCTCTAACTGAACCCGAGCGATTGCGCTGCAGGCTAAGCGTTACTGAACCCGAGCGATCGATCGATGGCTGTTAACTGAACCCGATCGAGCGATTCCTTCGCTACTGCTGCTAACTGAAGCCGATCGATGCTGC
>NC_041382.1:447681797-447710534 GCF_002162155.2 Triticum dicoccoides
TCCCGGTGGGGGTGGATGAACAGGACCCCATGGTGTTGCCTCTAGATGAACAGGACCCCAATCGATCGAGCCGGTTGGGGCTGAATGAACAGGACCCCGTGGAGGGCTGGATGAACAGGACCACCCCATGGAGGGCAGGATGAACAGTAGATGGTGGAGGGCAGGATGAACAGTAGCCCGTGGAGGGGTGGTTGAACAGGAGCCCATGGAGAGGGCTGGTTGAACAGTAGCCGGTGGAGTAGCGCGCGGTGGAGGCTGGATGAACAGGAGCACATGGATGAACAGTCGCAGGTGGAGGCTGGAGGAGGTCGATGGCGGATGAAAAGCAGCTCGTGGAGGCTGGAGGGGGTCGATGGTGGAGATGAACAGTATCCCGTGGAGTCCTGTTTTGCGGTACGCCGCACCCCTCTCGATGAACAGGACCCCTGTTTCGACCATAGGAGGTCCGTTTCGTCCGTTTTGCGGTACGCCACACCCCTCCCGATCAACAGGACCCCCATTTCGACTGTAGGAGGTCTGTTTCCTCCGTTTTGCGGTACGCCAGACCCCTCCCGATCAATAGGACCCCGTTCCAAACGTAGGAGGTCTGTTTCCTTCGTTGTGCGGTACGCCAGGCCTCGTTTCCATCGCCTGTTCCGTCCAAGCCCTCCCGATGGAGACGACAACGCATACCATTCCGACCCAGCCGGTTGGCTCCCACGCGTTCCGTTGCCTCCCCATGAACACGACGATGATGTTGTTTCTCCATTCCGACCCAGCAATGTACACGAGCCCTGGCCGTACGTATGTGCGAGTAGGCGTTCGAGACCTCGCCCGTATGTACACATACGTGGCCTTATTTTCTTTCTTTCACCCTGGCCGCTGTACGTACGTGTACATGCTACGTGCACGCCTCTACTACGACATGTGCACGCCTCTACTATGACACGTGCGCACCTCTACATCGACCAGTATGTACGTACACGTTCACGACCAGAATGACAACGCTACGTACGCTTCGACCAGGTGGGTCCCGACTGTCAGGCACTTGCTTGCCTGCGAAGATGTAGCTGGTGGGTCCCAGCAGTCAGGGGGCGAATCGTTTTTTTACCCGGACGCACTTCCTTGAGTGCAAAGATGTAGCTGGTGGGTCCCAGCAGTCAGGGGGAAACGTTTTTTTTTTGTGAAATACAGTGGCTTGTCCGGTGGGTCCCAGCTGTCAGGTGGAGGAATCATTATTTTCCGCGTAATAAGGAGGCAATTCCTTGCTGCGGCCATGGACACAGGTGTCAGCCTCTCCACGTACAGTCCACGTCCGATGGAAGTTGTTCCTTGACCACGTTGACCACGCCGTGCCGAGAGCACCAGGGCGGTGGACGACGGCGAGGCCTAGGATGGGGATGACACGGAGGCAGGGAAGACTCGGCAGTTGTTTCCCACGTGGAGGGGAGTACGACTCTACGAGGGTTTACTGGTTCGTCTGCCGTCACCGGAGAATAACAGTAGGTGTGTGTGAGTAGAGGGATGGCTAGGCTAGCGACGGGAGTATGGTCGGGCGGTGAGGCCTGCGCGGCAGCACAGCCGGCCGTGAGGAGGAGGGAGCAGGCAGTCCTGCCGGCGCTTATTTGAGTGGCTGGAGCAGAAAGAGCAGAGATTGAAGAAGCACGACGGCCGTTGGATGGACATCCAACAGTCAGTGCTTGTGCGTCAACCTTTTTTTTAGAAAAGCCTCAAATCTGTGGAAAACATCATACAACCCATCTGCCATTATTTCTAATAATTTGCAGACCATTTGCTAATTCTTAGGGTTTTTTTGGAGCCCGTATTCTTTTTGTTTGCATTACAGCCCATATTGTGGCAACGGTTAAAAAATTATACGAAATTTTGCATATTTCGGTGCGGTCTGAACTGTTTTTAATCCCGAAATTTCGACTCACATTCAAACTAATTTTAAAAATAAATGTATATCAATATAAAATCCAACAAATTCTCCACGCATAAAAATTAATGTAATTTAAAATCTTGAAATAAAAAAAAGATATTTGAAACTAATTGCCAGTTTGATGTGTTTTAAAAATGTACAACCCATTTCTCATTACTGATGGGCCATTTTCTCGGCCAGCCGAATGAAAGCTCTCCTCGTCTTGAAAGATTTGCAGCCCAACAGGCCCGACAAAGCGACTTACTTGGCAAATCACAAAAAAACGGTGATGTGGCCGTGGACCTAGCTGTCAGCCTCTCCACGTATAGTACTCTTCTGATGGAAGTCGTTCCTTGACCACGTTGACCACGCCGCGCGGAGAGCACCACGGCGGCGGACGACGGCGAGGCCTAGGAAGGGGACGACGCGGCAGTGGAAGCCCGCGCGGAGAGGACTACCAGGGTTCACTGGTTCGACTGCGGTGTGAGGCTGCCGTCGCCGCAGGGCCTGGCCAGTGGTGGGAATAGTAGGGGGCGGTGAGGCCTCTGCGGCAGCACAGCCGGCCACGGGGGGCAGGAGCATGCGGCATGACCGGCGCTTCTTTGGGCGGCTGGAGCAAGAAGACGAGAGGTTGAAGAAGCACTACGGCCGTTGGATGGACACCGTACGGTCACTTGAGCTAGAATCATTCATATTGATTAAGTTGACAAAGCCCTTCGTCCCCGTCAACTTAGTAGGCCCACAAGTCAGCCTCCCAGCAAGGTGGGTCCCAGCTAGCCGGGGGAGTATTCACTTTTTTGTGCATACTAAGTAGGCACTTCCGATGGGTCCGAGCAGACAGCGGGGGGGACATTTTTTTGTGAAATACGGTGGCCCGTCTGGTGGGTCCCAGCAGTCAGGGGGAAACGATTTTTTTTCGCAAAATACTAGTGGCCCGTCCGGTGGGTCCCTGCTGTCAGGTGGAGGAATCATTATTTTCCCGTAATAAGGAGGCACTTCCTTGGTGCCGCCATGGACCCAGCTGTCAGCCTCTCCACGTACAGTCCACGTCCGATGGAAGTCGTTCCTTCCACGTTGACCACGCCGCGCCGAGAGCACCAGGGCGGTGGACGACAGCGAGGCCTAGGAAGGGGACGACGCGGAGCCGGTGAAGACGCTGTAGTGGATGCCCACGCGGAATGGAGTATGAGGGTTCACTCGTTCGGCTTTGGTGTGAGGCTGCCGTCGCCGCAGGGCCTGGCCAGCGGTGGGAATAGTAGGGGGCGGTGAGGCCTCCACGGCAGCACAGCCGGCCACGGGAGGCAGGAGCAGGTGGCACAACCGGCGCTGCTTTGGGCGGCTGGAGCAAGAAGACCAGAGGTTGAAGAAGCACTACGGCCGTTGGATGGACATCGTACGGTCACTACAGCTAGAATCGTTTATATTGACTAAGTTGACAAAGCCCTTGGTACGTCAACTTAGTAGGCCCACAGGTCAGCTTCCAAAACGGTGCGCCCCAGATGTTAGGGGGAGGAATCATTTTTTGGGCGGGTGAAGCTAGAATATCCGAGATTGAAGAAGAAGCATGGCATCCGTTGGATGGACATCCAACGGCAACTGCTGCTAGAACCGTGTGTTGACTATAAGTTGACAAAGCCTTGCATACGCGTCAACTCTGTTTTTTTAGGGGACGCGTCAACTTAGTAAGGCCAGAAGTGTGTGGCAGAGAACTTATAGCCCATTTGAGATTTGTAAGAATGTGTAGCCCATTTTTGAATTCTAATGGAATTTACTACAACCCATTTACAGTTTGTTAAAAGTACAGCCCATTTCAACCAACCGTTCAAAACAGAATTCAATAAAATTTCCCACATTTTGATGGGATCCGAAATATTTTAATCCCGAATTTTCTAGTCAGATTAAATACAATTTCAATATAAATTTATATTACGTAAAAATCCAACGAAACATTGCGCTCACAACAATTAATGAAATTAAAATTTTCAATATCCAAAAATAATATTTTATAAAGTAATCTATTGTTTGGTGCATTTTTTTATAGTTACTGCCCAGTTTTTATAATTACATCCCATTCATTATTTCTTAAAGCCCATTTTCTTGTTAAGCCTAATGCATCCCTCCTAGGAAAGATTTGCGGCCCAGCAGGGCGGAGAATAACAACTTAACCTTGCCTAGGTATTCCTAAAAAAAAGTATAGCTGGGCTAGCCATTTTTAGCTTGAAAAAAATTAATATCTGGGCTGGATATCTGGCCTGGGCTAGATGGGCCATAGCCCGCCTAATTAATACCTACAACGATGTTTTCGTTGTTGCTCGGAGGAGAAAAATTAATATCTGGGCTAAACATCGAAAAACTCTGTAGCGCTCACACCTCAAAAACACAAATACTGCTCGAGCTGCTTGGTCCCAGCTGTCGGCCGCTTCTTGTGCAATTCTCTCGTTTATTGACTAGTACTACATAGGTTGACAATGGTGTGGGACCGTGATGTCAGGAAACCAGGGGGAAGCAAAATAAATAACTCCAGCGAGCGCTTCCACCTCTGCCTCGTTGTCTCCCGTGGAAACCCCTTTCCTCCCTTTTTTCTGCTCGGGCAAGGACCAATGCATGCAACACGTCCATGCGGTTATTAGGCAAGTAAAGTCATCTCCTCGCCTGCGCGCGCTTTCCGCCCGAAACAGTCAGCGCCGCCCGCCCCGCTTCCTGCTGCAGGCGATTGCTCCGCCTTCAAACAACACAAGTGCCGTCCGTACGTCCATCTGCCGCCCACATTAATGATACGCGGTTGCCGAAGCGGCTACTCCGGCGCCACACATCCGTCCCTCCGCCCGCCCACCATTGCTATAACAACTGCTGCGCCGGCCATAGCCGCAGTCATCCGCATTCGTTCCCTTTCTCCTGTCCACACCACTACTGCCCACCATGGCTTTCTCGCGCTCCAGCGCTCTTCGGGACGGGCGGACAACGGACCACAAGGAGAAGGCAGCCATTGCTGCCGACCGGCTGGCCGGCAGGCAGCCGGAGGACGACGACGTCCCAATGGAGAACATGGTAGTCGACGATCCGGCGACAACCCCCTCCTCCGCACCATCCTCGCCGGTGCATTGCACCATGACCACCCACGAGGCCCGTGCCCAATATGTGGACAGTGTGAGGCAGATGCGTCAGGAGAAGTTCCGGGAGGCGCAGGCTGATGCCGCCTATAACCACCATCTCCTCCAGGAGCACTTGCAGGCGGAGGAGCAGATCGCCGCGGAGCGGGCGGAGTAGGAGGCGCTACATGACTCGTACCGCTCCGCCCGCAAGGGCCGCCTCGAGCGCTGGCGGGACCGCATGCGGGTGGCGGAGGCTTCGGCCGCCTACAAAGAGGCTAGCAAAGAGGGCGATGAAGCGGGCGAGGCACTATTTGGCGAGACCGAGGATGAGGCAGAGGACAATGCTGGCTCCGACAAGTCCCCGCTCCGCTGGCGTCGACGAGGCCCTGCTCCGCCGAGGTCCCACAACGCCAACAACCAGGCAGAGGACACCGCCGGCTCCGCCGAGGCACCGCCCCGCCAACAACGAGGCAGAGGACATCGCCGGCTCAGCCGAGGCCTCACCCTGCCGGCAACGTGGGGGAGGATTTCCACCGCTCCGCTGAGGCGCCGCCGGCCGGCAACGAGACAGAGGACATCGCCGGCTCCGCCGAGGCCCCGCCCCGCTGCCAACGAGGCCGCACCACACAGAAAACGAGGAAGAGAAGAACACGGTAGGTCGCCGCCGCTCGGGTCCAAGTAAGGCCACCGCTGCTACCCTCCTGTTGAAGCCAAGCTAGGTGGGTTGACCATTGACGGCCAGTTAGCTTCTTAGCGGCGACGTGGAGTCGGGGAGTTCTGCTGGAGAATAACGCTGCTTCTACTTAACTGCTGGTGCAGTTGGCTAACTGACATGTGGGCCCAACAGGCCACATGTTAGTTATGCAACTGCACCTGCAGTTAAGTCACTGAAGCTTCTGTTCGGCTCAGCGGGACATAGGTGGGTAGCTTTGGTTAATTAATTATACCTCCAGCGCACCCCTTTTTAGTTGAAGAATGTATGAAATGTAATGAAATCTGGCATGTTTATATGAAATCCGAACGTGTATGAATGAATTTATTTCGATTAGTTCGAATTCCTGTATCACTGGCATTGGATGAACATGCAAAACAATATGTACTAGCATTATTCCCAGGGTGATCACCTCGTTTGCAGCAGCTTCACATGTACTCCCTCCGGTCCTTTCTAGTCTGCATACAAGTTTTGTCTGCAGTCAAAGTATCTCTACTTTGACTAATCTTATACAAAAAAGTATGCACTTTCACAATGTGCGAAGTAAAAAGGAACAGAAGGAGTACAAAGAGTTTGAGCAGGGTTTTAGCATTTCTGTACATTGCAATCAAACACACAGACCTGGCAATTCATAGAGAACATTCAAAACAATCGATGATTATGCATCTCAGCGACTCACATGTCAAAGGAAATATTTACTTCACAACTAAAGCATAAAGAAAAAATTGATCGACGCTACTGACAGCAAGGGCGTCCCATTCGAAAATATCAAAGGCATGTCTTGCTAAAATCAATGAGCAAAATTTGACAAGGTTGTCCCATTCCAAAATATCAAATGCCTACGATTGTGGAATGGGCAGGATTTGCCATCATTTCGGGCATTGACATGGCACCTCGTGCTAAATAAACCAGCTGTTCTTTTTGTGCAGTTCCACCAAAATCTACCAAATTCACGCGTAGCTTGTATGATTTCGCCCTTATATGTTGCAACGCCTTGAACTTATCGGCACCTCCTTTCTTGTGGTGGAAATGAATGATTCGGTATATTCATGAACATTTTGTGCAGTTCCCATTGAAATTAAGCTGAGCACCCCTGTTTGCACAAATACAAAAAAGTTATTAGTATAGAGCAAACTGTACTATGAATTGACAGTTTCAACAGGCACATACATGGTCCATGTAGAGCACACTTTTAGAAAAATGGAACTCACCAGAAAGAATCCTAGAACAACATTGTACTCGCGCATCACAGCAAAAAAATGGAGATTTTGTCAGTCCTTCTGAGCTGAAGTTAGTTTGGTCTTGTGGGGAGTAATGTAACCATCCTTCAACTGCTCCTTTTGATGATAAGATAGACAGGGCTTCTTCATCCTGGCATAATCGGAACTAGTCACTTCACGTACTCCATATTCTTCTTCAGAGGAAGATGATCCTGTTGTGCAAATAGAAGAGGACTACTAAATGCTAGCATCACTGTTTGCTCGAAAAAAGGAAAGGAAATATTTAAAACAGCACAGATGAAGCACTTCTCAAGGACAATACCAATTTTTCATGACAGTATCTAAATGGTAGCACAACACCAATAGAGATGACAAAGCTCAATCATATGGATGAAATCAGTGGGCGAGTACCAACCTTTATCAGGAGGCTTATTGTGTAGATCATACAGATGAAGCAATTCTCCAGAACCATCTATTGCAATCTACGGTGGTGGCCATGCTTACTATATACTTCTCGATTAGTTTAATGTTTCCAACATCTTCTTGTGCAGTTCCACTAAAATATATGGTATCTTCAAAGAAGATCCCTGTTTGCACAAGTAGAGATAATTACGTATTACATTAAGAGTGGCATCAAATCAGTGGCAAAACAATTGCTCGTTCCAGCCATAGCAATAAATTAAGATGCAAAACTATATCATTACTTGTGTCATCACAGTTCCAGTGCTTCATTACAGCACCGGGAGTTGATTTTTGTTTTTCTTCCCGTTGTTCTTCCCCTTCATCACTTGGTTCAATAACAAACAAGCTTCGCCTTTAATGTAAGATTTGGCATGTCAATTAGGGAGCACAAGTATAGTGCTAAACTTAATTTTCTGATGAAAGTGGCAAAATACAGGCCAGCAGTTGTGAAATATCCTTATCTTACCTCAATGGGATATTACGTGCACATACAGATTGGAAGTATTGTCTCCATTTGTGCAGTTCACTAAAATCAAGCAACATTATCGTACAAGTAGCACAACATATGAATACACACTACAGAATCATGTCAAAGAAGGCTAGTACTGACCTCTCATGATGCGGAATTCAAACAACTCACAAGAAGAAGATCTGAACCAAATTCGCCTTAACGGATAGGAAGTAAGATCTCCTCTTGTGCAGTTCCACTAAGATCAAGCAATCAAGCAACGTTGTTGGTGTGACATTTTGGTTGAACTGCACAAAACACTCTTAAAACCAAAGTGTTTTGTGCGGTGCAACAAAAGGTCACAATGGCAACGAGGTGAACCAGATAATCCTGTTTACAAAGAGGTGCAAAGGAAACAATTAGTGGTCAATAACGGTGGATGACACAGAAGCCAACAAAAAGAAGCATCTACCTTATCTAAATGGGAAAGAAAGCAAGACAGTAGCATTTCTCAAACGGTGGCATTGATTAATATTAACATAGAGATTATATTAACAATAAAATCCGTTAAACATGTAATTTGCTTTTAACTGTGGCATTGCATCAATTTTCCAGCGGCATTATTAGAGCGTGTTTGTTTACAGGGACATTTTGGTGTAGGGACTAAAAAAACTCTGTGTTAGTCCCATCTAAACCAAAGAGGAGGGACATTTAGAGACTAAAAGTGGGCATTTGGGACTAAAGAAAGAAGACCCCGAGGGAGTCTTTTTGAGACTTTTTCCAACAGTAGCCCCTGCCACGCATCGCACCTTGTCTCTATTAGTTCATTACTAGGGGTAACATGGTCTTTTAGCATGTCATTTAATAACCTCTAGTCCATGTTTAGTCCCTGGAACCCAGTAGGTAGGGACTAGGGAGTTTTTAACCAAACAGGGCGTTAGATTAACAACAGCTAATGAGTTGCACGGGACAGTGGAAGCACCAGCACCATGTGCATCTACCGATGTACTGTGGTCATGCACAGTCTGTTGCAACAAAGAACAAGCAACCAAGGAGCATATTTGTGTTGGTCCCAGTTTTGTTATCTTTAGACGCCTTTCCCTATGTGAGCGCAGCAAATCTAGTCCTGCTCAAACTCTACAGCCTTGTCCTTCCTTTCCTTTTTGAACTAGTACTTTCGCCCCTTCCTTTCCTCTTTGAACCACGTCCCAGATTTATGTGATACAACTTTCCCCACTACTTTCCCCCATTCCTTTCCTCTTTGAACCACGTCCTAGATTAATGCTATACAACTTTCCCCCTTCATTTCCTCTTTGAACCACGTCCTAGATCCATGCTATATACAACTTTTCCCTCTAATTTCCCCCACTCCTTTCCTCTTTGAACCACGTCCCAGATTCATGGTATACATGCAGCTAGAGCAATGCATGTGGAGTAAGTAAATTATACCTTAAGGTTCTTGGGGCGTGGTTCGATGGGCGACGGGACGATGGCGAAGAAGAAGGGGTCGGAGGCCCTCCCGCGCTGCCGCTGGGTGGAAAGTGAACAGCGGTGCTGGTAGTCCCTCGCCGACGGCGACAGCGTTAAGCCTCCTTCCCTTCCCGGCGGACGGATCCTGCCGGCTCTTTGAGCAGTAGTGAGGGGAGAGAGAGGCCAACGAAGTCTTGTTTAGATCTGGAGAGGGCGAGAGTGTGTGAAGAGAGCAACTACAAGCGCTGAGGCTCCAGTAGGAGAGGGCGAGAGAGTGAGCGAACAGGCTAACCAGCTACACAACCCTCCCATTATGTTCAACGAGAGGGAAATAACCTTTTATACATTCCTGCATTCGTGTGACAAGCATGCCGTGTTTTTTTTGTGTGTGTGGGAGTCATTGGGATTTCAATCATAATCGTGTCATGTGGCTTTGGTGGTAAGACTATCCACAGTGGTGCAGAAATAATGCAGCCTTAGTCACCTTACCTCTCTCCATGTAGTACGTTGGGTCCCACCAGTCAGAGGGTGAAACAAACAAATTAACAAGAAAAATTAAAAGCGTCAGCGATGTATCTTACCTCACACATCTCTCTACTGCTCGGGAACACTGTCCAATTGATCCCTCTATTCGCTCACATACTATTTGAAGTGAATCCTTATTATAACATGCACACCAATTTTGGCCACTTGCATTCAACTTGAGTCAGTGTGCCACCGTATCTCGTATACTTAGTACTCCCTCTGTCTAGGTGTAATAAGTCACGTTGGAAGGTGCAACGGGACCAAGGTGCGTGCGTGTGCGTGTGTGTGTGTGTGTTTAACACCATGTGTGTGTGTGTTAGAGAGAGCGCCAGTTCGACCTACTCCTACAGAGAGATGTTGTGTAGTGTACGATTTTAGCCGCGAGAGTCGGTGCATCCTCTCGTTTCCGGGCGTGTCCGGTAGGGACATGCGGACAGCTGCCACGCCCGCTCCTGACCAGCATGGCCCACCCAAAGCCCCTCCATCGCCCGCACGCGCTTCCTGCCCGAAATGGTCAGCGCTGCTCCAAAGAATCGGTGCCGCATTCATGCCCGGGCAGAGCGGATGCGACCTCTCACTGGCGCAAGAGTGATGGTTTCTTCGTCCGTCCAACTTATTGCTGGGTCTATGTGATTTGATGGCTCATTGGTCTTTATTACTGAGGTGGTAGGACTGCTAGATGTCCCACGCTTTCGGTGAAAGGAGGTATACTACTACTACTAGATTACAATTTTCTCCATTCTTACAGCGGAGCCATGCAAGAGCAGTGAAAACACGCAGGCTCAGTGATTACATGGCCCACCTCACACTATCACCGTGCGACACCTAACTTTTTACATAGTACTCCCTCCATTCCTAAATATTACTAGATGAGTCCCCGCACCTTGGCGCGGAACAACGATATATCTCTCTGCGCAAAATTATCGATTTCATAGAACAAAAAAAACTCTATAACCGCATGACAAATGTGGTAGCCAAACTAAATAAACTCCCATCATCATTTAGATCATCCCACGTAAGGAAAAAAGATCAGCCAACTCCTACTGCATAATGGGATTATATTTTTCTTTTTGACATGTTAATGGGACTTAAAAGCTCACTTACATGCATGCTACCAGTGCATGCTTGCATGCAGACATGTTGATTCGATTTAAAACCCACTTGAGGGAGTCCTGGATTAGGGGGTGTCCGGATGGCCGGACTATACCTTCAGCCGGACTCCTGGACTATGAAGATACAAGATTGAAGACTTCGTCCCGTGTCCGGAAGGAACTTTCCTTGGCATGGAAGGCAAGCTTGATGATACGGATATGTAGATCTCCTACCATTGTAACCGACTTTGTGTAACCCTAACCCTCTCCGGTGTCTATATAAACCGGAGGGTTTTAGTCCTTAGGACAACATACAGAACAACAATCATACCATAGGATAGCTTCTAGGGTTTAGCCTCTCCGATCTCGTGGTAGATCTACTCTTGTACTACCCATATCATCAATATTAATCAAGCAGGACGTAGGGTTTTACCTCCATCGAGAGGGCCCAAACCTGGGTAAAACTTCGTGTCCCTTGCCTCTTGTTACCATCCGGCCTAGACACACAGTTCGGGACCCCCTACCCGAGATCCGCCGGTTTTGACACTGACATTGGTGCTTTCATTGAGAGTTCCTCTGTGTCGTCGCCGTCAGGCTTCATGGCTCCTACGATCATCAATAGTGATGCGGTCCGGGGTGAAACTTTTCTCCCCGGACAGATCTCTGTCTTCGGCGGCTTTGCACTGCGGGCCAATTCACTTGGCCATGTGAAGCAGATCGAAAGCTATGCCCCTGGCCGTCAGGTCAGATTTGGAAGTTTAAACTACACGGCTGACATCCGCGGGGACTTGATCTTCGATGGATTTGAGCCACTGCCGAGCGCGCCGCACTACCATGACGAGAATGATCTAGCTCTGCCGCCTAACAGTGCCTTGAAGGCCGCACCCACATCGGCTTCGACCCTTAATTCGGAGCCAACTGCGCCGATCAAGGATGGGTGGATGGACGCCGCCTTGGGGGCTACGATCCTAACGGCGATCGAGCCGAACACCAGCCCCGCACTCCGCGAGACTCGTGATTCCAAGGAGCCGGACTCCTCTCCGGACTCTGAACCATTCGCGCCTCTGCCGATCGAATCTGATTGGGCGCCGATCATGGAGTTTACTGCCGCGGACATCTTTCAGCACTCGCCCTTTGGCGATATTATGAAATCACTAAAGTCTCTCTCTTTATCAGGAGAGCCCTGGCCCGACTACGGTCAGCGAGATTGGGGCTCGGACGATGAAGAAATTCAAAGCCCACCCACCACCCACTTTGTAGCCACTGTCGACGATTTAACCGACATGCTCGACTTCGACTCCGAAGACATCGACGGTATGGACGCCGATGAAGGAGACGATGATGAACCAGCGCCTATTGGGCCCTGGAACGCCACCTCGTCATATGACGTATACATGGTGGATGCACCAAAAGATGACGACTAGGAGCGGAAGGACGCACCGAAGGCTTGTTCCCTCGAAAAGCAGTCAAAGCGGCGATGCAAGCGCCACCCCAAATCCCGCCTCGACCAAAATAGCGATCACATAGACCCAGTGCTGGAGCAGGGTGAACCATTGCCGGACAACGGCAATCCGGATAATCAAACAGAACAAACAAATCATATCAAGGATAATGGTCCAGACGATATAACGCCGGACAGACACCCGAAGCAGCAGACTGCCCGTAAAAGGCTTGTTGCCACCGCGAGGAGTCTGAAAAAGTAGAAGCAAAGGCTCAAGGCTGCGCAAGACACACTCCACATCAGATGGAGTAAAATACTCAACACAGCAGCGATGTACGGCGACAATCGCCCCTCCAAGAGCTACCCAAAGCGGAAGCTGCTACCTGAATTCGATGAGGAGGCCTCAGACCCCCCACAACCAAATATCAAAGCAACCACCTGGTCGGATAGACGACCCCTCTATCAACACAGAGCGGCATATAACGCCACTCACAATACAACACACGACCCATGCGAGGGCTCGCACCCAAGGACGGCGCAACAAGATTCATCTATGGACCACGCAAGCGCGCCCCAGCATACAATGCAACACAACAAACATCCGAACAACGCGGTACACCCAGCTACAGGGGTGCCGCACACCCCCTATGTTTCACCGATGAGGTGCTGGACCATGAATTTCCAGAGGGATTCAAGCCCGTAAACATAGAGGCATACGACGGAACAACAGACCCTGGGGTCTGGATTGAGGACTACATCCTTCATATCCATATGGCTCGAGGAGATGATCTCCACGCCATCAAGTACTTACCCCTCAAGCTCAAAGGGCCAGCTCGTCACTGGCTCAAAGGCCTCCCCGAAAGCTCCATTGGAAGTTGGGAAGAGCTCGAAGACGCCTTTCGGGCAAATTTTCAAGGGACTTATGTCCGACCTCCGGACGCGGACGATTTGAGTCATATAACTCAACAACCCGGAGAGTCAGCCCGAATGCTTTGGAACAGGTTTCTTACTAAAAAGAACCAGATTGTCGACTGTCTGGATGCCAAAGCCTTGGCAGCTTTCAAGCATAGCGTCCGCGACGAATGGCTCGCCAGACACCTCGGCCAAAATAAGCCGAGAACGATGGCCGCATTAACAAACCTCATGACCCGCTTTTGCGTGGGTGAGGACAGCTGGCTAGCCAGATGCAGCACCAGCGACCCTAGTACATCTGAAGTTAGAGATGGAAATGGGAAATCACGGCGCAACAGCAATAACAAACGCCGGAATAAAGAAGATAGCATGAAGGGCACGGCAGTAAATGCCGGATTCAAAAGCTCTCGGTCAGGTCAAAAGCCGCCCCATAAAGGCACCAGGGATGAACTGTCCAGCCTCAACAAAATTCTGGACCAAGTATGTCAGATCCATAGTACCCCTGGTAAACCTGCTAATCATACCCACAGAGAATGTTGGGTCTTCAAGCAGTCCGGCAAGCTCAACACCGTACACAAGGGGGAGGATACACCAAGTGAAGACGAGGACAAGCCCCCCAAGCAAGACACGGGGGAACAAAAGAAATTTCCACCAGAAGTCAAAACAGTAAACGTGTTACACGTGATCAAGGGAAAAAACAACGCGGCACTCCCTGGAAAATATACCCAAGTGCCTGTCACCGCGAGGTCCTGCCACTGGTCGTCTCAACCGATCACTTTCGACCATCGTGATTACTCAGCAAGTATCCGACACACAGGATGGGCTGCCCTGGTATTAGGCCTAGTAATTGGCAGATATCACTTCACACGAGTCTTGATGGACGGCGGCAGTAGCCTAAACCTAATATATCAGGATACAATTCACGGGATGGGGTTAGACCCAACACAAATTGGCCATAGCAATACTACCTTTAAAGGAGTAACGCCAGGCCCAGGGGCTCATTGTACGGGCTCCCTCCTACTACAAGTTATATTCGGCTCCCCCGATAACTTCCGTCGCGAGCATTTAACTTTCCACATCGCTCCGTTTCAAAGTGGCTATCAAGCACTGCTTGGACGCGAAGCTTTCGCTCGCTTTAATGAAATACCACACTACGCGTCCCTCACACTCAAGATGCCCAGTCCACGTGGCATCATTACAGTGCACGGAAATATCAAGCGATCTCTGCGCGCCGAAGAGAGTGAGGCTGCCTTGGCAGCCGCACACTAAAGGCGCCCGGACCAGCGAAAGCATCCAATAGGTCGTCAAGACCTCAGACATAACTAATCGAGTCCGGCGCCGCTACTTATACCGAATAAATGGTCACACCCCTATTTGTCAATACAAGGGGCGCAACACGCGCAGACAAGTGGCAATTTCTTCTCATCTTGAATTATGCATGGTTTCTTTAACAAACTATCTTTTTGCACGACAACTTTTTCACCTAAATTCCTCTCATTTACAGATGATCATCATGCTACACCCGTCCAGGATACGTCACAACGGAGACACATGCGCAGACGTTCAGCAGGGACCCGCTCCAAGGATTCTTTTTAGATTAAGACCCTGCGTAAACCTTTTTTACTGTCTCTTGTCGATACATATCCACCGTTGAGAAGGATGCTGACGTCTTGGCATGTGGCCACGCCAGAACAATGCACGTACCTGGACAGAAGGGGCTTCTTACAAAGGCCATTATTTAGGCCCGGTTTATACCACAAAGACCGAATACCTTAGGTAGTGTTCGGCGTCGCGAGTTTGTTCCTATATGCATCAGCTCCGAATCATTGTCTTTGGTCAAATGTTGTGTTTGCCCAGCTCCTGTGTTTTGGTTCCTTACATTCCGCTTTACCGGCTAAGGTAGCACCAGGAGAACTGCTGCGATTGTGCCCTGGTTCATCCGGACGAGCACCTTAGTAGAGAAAGCCGAAAACTGACTGTCATGATATAGCGTGAGACTAGTCAACCACTCGATGACCTGTGGGAATGTTAGAATTCCTCCGCCTTAACGAAGGGCCGTTTTCTGGCCAGGCATGTACGCACCCCAAGATCGGGAGAGTGCGGAGCCACCAGGGGCTATCTAGTAGCCCCACTGTCAAACTCCTATGGCTAAGTGAAAGTGCTAAAGCATTATAGTCCGGTTGCCTCGCTCGCTCCGCTATCACCTCCTTAATAGGACCAAGACGTTGGGTTAAGTGTGAACACATGTTTTTGCGAGCACCTCCACATTATATGCGTGAGGGTTGAAGCCGACGACTGCAATCTTTCAGGTTATACACATGTATACATAAACGGCCGCTCAGGAGGCATCACATTACTTTTAGGCAAAAGTATAAAAATAGCCTTATGAAAATTTATAAAAGCATTTCGCTTACAATGAAATTACATATCACTCAAACACAATATTTTTTGAGCACTGGGTCTCTATCAAATGAGCACCCTCAAGAACTTCTTCAAAGTAGTGCTCATCAGCCCTTCGACCTATGGCCGAATCCCGCGCTGCAACATGGTAGCATCCATCTCCGCCCAGTATGCTTTAACACAGGCAAAGGCCATCCGTGCGCCCTCTATGCACGCCGACCTCTTCATCGCATTAATGCGCGGCACCACATCAAGGAACTGCTGCACCAAGCTGAAATAGCTATTCGGTTTTGACCTTTCCGGCCATAGCTGATCCACAACAAACCTCATGGAGAGTCCGGACAACCTATTTAGTTCGGCCCATTCGGCTAATTGGTCAGTCAATGAAAGCGGACGCTCGGGAGAATGGAATTATCTCCAAAACAATTGGTCTACTTCACGGTCCGTCTAACCATGGAAATACTTGGCCGCATCGGCAGCGCTCGCCGCCAAATCCATATATACATCCTCCAAACTCCACAGCCGATCCAGAGGGGCATACCGTGGATCTCTGAACTTCCTCCGCAACATAAAGGATTTCCCAGCTACAATATCCCCGGCTTCCCGCAGCTCCTCCTTCTTTGCCCTCATAGCAGAGCGGAGGTCCTTTCTCATCGCAGCAGCCTTCTCAAGGTCCGATGCCTTCGCTTGGTTTTCCTTTTCAAGAACCAGGCAACGGTCGGCGGCGGCTTTTAATTCTATGGCCATCTTGGCCTTCTTATCTCGGCTCTCGCCATGTGCGGCCTTCTCGTCTTGCAACTCTTCGGCCGCCTTCAAAGCAGCCGCATTACCCAACCTTGCTTGTTCCTTGGCTCGGGCAAGTTCTGCCCGCAAGGCTTCAACAGTGGCAGCTCCGTCTGCAGTCACAACATATTAAAGATACTTGCATCATGCTGCTCTTCCTATGTGGCGTTTACCACATAATGACACTTACCCTGTGCTTCATCAAGCCTTTTGTTAACAAGCTCGATGTCGGCGTCGGCCGCATCCAACTGCCGTTCTAAATGGGCAAACTCGCTAGTCCGGCTAGCCACTGGAGCTTCTATCACCTGCACATAGAGGCAGTATGGTTATTACCTGGGAATATGATCCTCTATTCGTCATCGTTTCTGACGACAACCAGAGTCTCAGGGGCTACTATCTACACATGGCACACCTAGCATGTGCAGGACTATCATACATTCTTTTACGTACCTCAAAGCCTGTCAGTAGACTCATAAAAGCTTCATGCAATCCGCTTTCGGCGGACTATATTCTCTCCATCACCGTATTCATCAGCACACGGTGTTCATCTGAGATGGCCGCTCGCCCCACCAACTCCCTCAGAACATCCGATCGCACACTAGATGGTGTCGGACTCTTTTGTCTGCTCTCTTCGGGAGCCGGACACTGGGAGTTTCGGGGGTCAATGGGATTATCTTCTAGCCTCACCAGACTCGGAGAGGCCCTCCGCGACGACACTTCAGGGTCGCCCGCTTCTGGAGCGGAGGAGTCTGGATGAGGCGTTTCGCTCTCCATCATCTTTGGAAGAAGATCCCCCGAAGACGAGCTCATTTGAGAGGGGCTAAGGCCCGAACTGCAAAGATATATGCGGTGGTTATTTTCTCAGAAGAAAAGGATGGCATATCTGTACTATTAAAGTATTTCGGGTCACTTACGACTCGCGGGAGAATTTATCCCCCCGCGGACTTTGTGCGGCAACAGCGCCCCCAACGTAGGACCCTTTGTGGGATACTTCTTCTCCCGTTTGGAAGCTTCGGCTTCTGAATCCCCGGGCGCAGTCCTTTTCCTCTTCTGGTCGTCTTCCTTCATGGAGACACTCGCTCCCTCGGTTAGAATGGGTAGCGTTGGGGGCCCGCGTCCGCCCTATTATCCTCCACAGTATCTTCCTCCAAGGGCTCCGGGCAAGGTGCGGTCTGGAGCATCTTTTCCAATACCGGATTTTCCAAACCCTCAGGGAGGGGGGCCGAACACTGAATCAACTTCGCCTTTCTTAGCCAGTCCTGGTCAAAAAGCGAACCCTCAGAAATAACTTCGTAACTAAGGAGAGATAGTATGTTCGGCCCGAAGATGCCTTACCTGTTCGGCGGTGCGGTTACTACTCAGGCCCACGTCCTCGGTGATTTCCGGACACTCCACCTGAGGTCCGAAGAATGACTTGTACATCTCCTCGTGCGTCAGGTCGAGAAAATTTTGAATGACACGCGGTCCTTCGGGATTGAACTCCCACAGGCGAAGAGGCCGGTGTTTGCAAGGCTGGACTTGACGAACCAGCATAACTTGTATTACCGCAACCAAGCTGAATCTCCCTTGAAGAGATCTCGAATGCGGCTTTGCAGTATAGGCACGTCCTTGGCTGGACCCCATCTCAGACCTTTGCTGATCCATGACATCAGTTGTGGTGGAGGGCCCGAGCGGAAAATAGGGGCGGCCACCCACTTGGCACTTCTAGGAGCCGTGATGTAGAACCACTCCTGTTGCCACAATTCAGACACCTCTGGGATGGAACCTTTGGTCCACGGGGCTCCCGTCATCTTGCGTATTGAGGCACCTCCACACGCTGCATGTTGCCCCTCGATCATCTTCGGCTTTACTTCAAAGGTCTTGAGCCATAGGCCGAAGTGAGGGGTAACCCGGAGGAAGGCCTCGCACACGATAATAAATGTCGTGATATGAAGAAAGGAGTCCGGAGCTAGATCATGGAAGTCTAGTCCGTAATAAAACATCAAACCCCTGACGAAAGGATCCAGAACAAGGCCTAGACCTCGGAGGAACTGGGAGACGAACACAATGTTCTCGTTGGGTTCGGGGGTGGGGACGGCCTACCCTCGGGGAGGCAGCCGATGCATTATCTCGGCGGTCAGATATCTGGCCTCCCTCAACTTTTTGATGTCTTCTTCCGTGATGGAGGAAGGCACCCATCGGCCTTGAAGGCTAGATCCGGACATGACTGAAGGTTCGGAGCAGCTGACCTGAACTTTGGGCGTTTTAGCTTGAGGTGGGGGAAGGATTCGATTGAGCACGGGAAAAAAAATTAAAAGCCTTGTCCCTTTATAAAGAGGGTGAATATCAAGTGTCCTCTCCGTGTCCGTTTGGACTTGCCTATAATCTAGGAGTCCTAGAAGCGGTTGGGTTACACACGCCCGTATTGATGAGAATCCCGGAATAAGGGGACACGATCTCTACTTTGACAAGACGTGCCAAGGAAACCGCCTCGCATGACGCGCTGAGGTGGGATAATGAAACGACTCGGATAAAGGCTTGGCCGTGGTGTGTTACACTACGGAGTACGTCAGCAGATTAGATTTTTGTAAATATTATTCTCTCTATGGCAATATGTGGAAACTTATTTTGCAGAGCCGAACACTATCTTTGTGTTCAATCTTCTATAAAGTACTTGGAGGAGGAACCCGCCTTGCAATGCCGAAGACAATCTGCACGCCGGACTTGTCGTCATTGAAGCCTGGTTCAGGGGCTACTGAGGGAGTCCTGGATTAGGGGGTGTCCGGATGGCCGGACTATACCTTCAGCCGGACTCCTGGACTATGAAAATAGAAGATTGAAGACTTCGTCCCGTGTCCGGAAGGAACTTTCCTTGGCGTGGAAGGCAAGCTTGACGATACGGATATGTAGATCTCCTACCATTGTAACCGACTTTGTGTAACCCTAACCCTCTCCGGTGTCTATATAAACCGGAGGGTTTTAGTCTGTAGGACAACATACAGAACAACAATCATACCATAGGCTAGCTTCTAGGGTTTAGCCTCTCCGATCTCGTGGTAGATCTACTCTTGTACTACCCATATCATCAATATTAATCAAGCAGGACGTAGGGTTTTACCTCCATCGAGAGGGCCCGAACCTGGGTAAAACTTCGTGTCCCTTGCCTCCTGTTACCATCCGGCCTAGACGCACAGTTCGGGACCCCCTACCCGAGATCCGCTAGTTTTGACACCGACACCACTCACATGCATGTGGCACGGTATTTCTGCATGCTTGCATGTGGCTTAGTGCGGAGCCTCTCAATGTCAAGATCAGACGGCTATTATGGAATGATTTACTTCATCTAACGGCTACATCAATTTTGATGACGTGGCGCAAGGAGAGGATAGAGAAATCCTAGTAGTGGGGGCTAGCTATTACTAGTATATATAAGTCTTTGTAGAGATTCCACTACATACGGAACAAAATGAATGAATCTACACTTAAAATGCATCTATATACATCTGCATGTGGTTCTTGGTGAAATCTCTACAAAGACTTATATTTAGGAACGGAGGAAGTACTAGTATAGTACGTACTATAATTTATTAGCGAGATAAATTTCTACAATGTTATGAAGCTTCCAGCTTCTGTTACATGTATCTTGTGTCCAAGGTTGCCCATTGCAACATTTCATCAAATACAAAGGAGACTAACATGCATGCTATTGCATCTCAATGATTGTCAGATCATAGCAAATATGTACCCCCTTTGTGCAAACTTGTTTTGGAACAGAGGCAAACATTCCAAAATAAGTTTCTCAACTTTGTGCAAACTTTAGTACAAAGTTGTACTAGTACTAAAGTTGACACTTATTTTGGAACAGAGGCAGCTAAAGAAAAAAACGATCCATGCAGTCCCTAGCCCTTAAACTGTGAACCCTGACCAGGCTTCAATTTGCTGGCAACATTCGAGCTTCCTAATAAATGGATTTTGCAACCTTTTGACCATCGGATCATTTTGTGCAGTTTCACCAAAATCGAGATGAGCATCCCTGTGGCAAAGAAATTGAACAAGCGTGATTAGAATAAGATTACTGGGAGTAGTTGATGAGACATAAACTCATCACAGATACAGTATGTAGAAGCTAGTAGAGGTATGTGCGGGGAAAAGAAGTAGAAAATTATCCACAGGGAGTGATGTGGGCAGCTGGAGCAGTGGTGCAAGCCGGCTGTAAAGGGAGTTGTACCTGAGGGACGTAGCTCAACCTTGAGGACGGCGGCGGGAGGAGGCAACTGCCCACATCGCGGTAGTGAGCAAGGGACGAAGGCAACCTCACCGGCTTTGTGAGAGAGAACGGCGGGGACCCCTGATCCGGACATGCCGACAGTGGGTTTTCGCCGTCGGCGACGGCTACCGCATCTACACTAAGCATCCACCCCTTCCCCAAGCAGACATGATCCGCCGGGATGTTAGAGATGTGGCCACAGTCGTTTTGTGTGAGAGAGTGTGAAGAGAGCAACCCCAGCATGCAACCGTGTAGGCTGGCCCGTCGTGACTATGTATATAGTGGAGCGGTTTCCTTTTCTCTCCATATGAACCTATCATATTGTGTACGTGCCACTGAAGAAAAAAACTTTATTTATAAATGACGCGGCACCTACTACTCGTTCTCCTATAACCTAGCGCTTGGCATCTCCAAAATATTGACCTTGCGATTGGCTCTTCGCCTCTTTGGGAAGTCGAGCAATAATGGTAGTGCAGTATATATCGTTCTGGCTATATGAGACCGAATGAATTGTTGCATGTCCACCACGTGGGCGAGGGAGAGTGCTACATACAGAGCAAAATGAGTGAATCTACACTCTAAAATATGTCTATATACATCAGTGTTTGGAGTATGTACTAGTAGTTCATATTGAAATCTACTAAAGGACATATATATTCCAAACAATATGATATAATCTCTATAACCAAGGTAGTAGGGACGAGGAGTAAACGGAGGGAGTAGTAAATTTTTCTCCTCGTCCTGCGAGCCACCGCGCGCATGGGCGAGGGAGCGGGCGTAAGGCGTAGTAAGCAAGCTTCACCTCATCCTGCGAGCCACCGCGCCGGTGGGCAGGGGAGACGGCGTACTAAGCAAGCTTCTCCTCGTTCTACAAGTTGACAGGACACATCAAAAGTACTCCAGTGTATAGAGCCTTGCCTCTAAGGTAGGCCCCACATGGTTTGCCTCTTTTTTTAACATAACACGTCAAGTCGCAATTTGTTTGTTCACCCGTGGTAGACGATCCTCCCTCCACCAAGTGGACAACCAGTACACATGCCAAATTACCATGTGGGATGCCTTTTTCGTACAGAAATGAGCTCCACCGTGTACCCGCGCGGGTGTGGTTGGGAAAGAGACGGGAGTACGTGCACCGTGCATGCACCTCTTCTCTTCGTGCACGTCCCCCACCTACGTGGGTGTGTGTGAGAGATACAAACCACATTCATGAGTGTTTTTTTGGGGGTGGGGTGGGGTGGGGGTTGATTTCGTGAATTATTTGTGGGAATATGTGTCGATGACATCTCAAACAAAAATTTGCATGCAATGTGTGTGAAATGGAGGCCTATCCGTATCATACATAGAGGGTCGGGCAATCCACGAGAAGAGAGGGAGGGGTCATAGCTATCGATAGAGTCGAAGAGAGGATCAAGTGGGTGGGTGCGAGATCGAAGAAGAGAGCCATCGAAATTGTGTGTGTGTGTGTACAAGTCAAAGATATAGGGCGACTGGCCTACTAGAACGTTAGAGGGCACACAACAAGTTAGTGTGTGGCAGGGAGACATGACTAGAGCGCTCGATGTGTCGGTGTGTGTGGGGGGGAGGGGGTGGTGGGAGGGGTAGGAAGAGGCCTAACTATAGAGGTAGAACGACTCGTATATGTGTTGAGAAGGAGAGACACAGCTATGTCTTGAGGGAGATCGGTCGACATCCATACATAACTGAAGGACGGGAAATATGATGGGAGAGAGAGAGGAGAGAGAGGGAGGGAGGGAGAGGGAGGGAGAGGGGTACAGTGCTGGATGGGTGATGGAGTTGCTTCTCGAAGATAGTGGGAGAGGCCTACTAGACAAACTGAGGGTGGAACTTCAATGTTATCAATAAGAGTGGGGATGTGTTTCTGTGTGTGCCTGTGCGTGATATATCTGTCGGGATGCATCCATGGATGATGAAGGGGAACCATGTGTTTGGTAAGCAAACCTAACTAGGGCCCTGTTTGGTTTCAAATAAGTCATCAACTTATAAGTCAAAAAGTGAAAAAAGTGACTTATTTTGCCAAACAGACCGAACTTATAAGTCACCCCAATTTATAAGTCATAAGTTGCTTCACCCCAACTTAAAACTTATAAGTCACCCCCTTTTGCATGGGTCCCACCACCTTTACATAAAAAAGATGGAAAGATGTGCTCAGGTGACTTATAAGTCAGGTGACAACCAAACAGACGTGACTTATAAGTCATTGGTTTTAAGTCACCTGATTTATAAGTCAGGTGACTTATTGGAACCAAATAGGCCCTAGATCGGTAGATCAATTGTTGTTTGTCGGAGGAAGGGAGAGACACAACTAATGAGGTAGATCGATTGATGTGTGGGTAAAAACGAGTTATAAGGACCTAGCTAGCTATATGTATAGAGAGAGATCGGTCGGTGTACGTCCATTTGTTAGAGGCAAATAAGGCCCAGCGAGACGGATAGACAGAGAGAATGGAGCTAGGAGGTGGTGCGAGAGGCCCAACTACTAGCTAGATAGGGGGAGGAGTGTGCAGTTGTGAGAGAGCGATGAAAAGAGGAGCGAGATTTTACACGTGTGTCTGACCGTATGAGAGACACGAGGTAAGGACACATAAAGGAGGAGATTGAAGGTGTGTTTGTATGTTGTAGGCAGGCATCGCTGGAGAGGTTTATCGATCGGTGTGTTTCGGAAAGGAGTTGTGGAGAGTCTGGGAGAACGACCTAAAGAAAAAAATGAATGTGCCCGGTGGATAGAATGCCGAGGGAGGGGGAGGGCGAGGAGGGCGTGTGCATGCACGAGAGAAAGTTAGTGGTAGCTACAAAGGTTAGAGGATTGTGTGGGCGTAAGAGACTAACAAAGATCATAATTTGATATGAAAGCAGATTCATATATTTGAATAGGAGAACATAGTGTTTTAAACATTGCATGCATGAAGCGGTGATACACGTGTTGTGCACATGTTATACCATAATGTGATGATGCATGGTGTTTGCAACTCACAGCTAAATGCCGAACAATCTAAACCATACTATACATCAAACAATCTGACATTTTATTTGAATTTGTGATAATGTGTGGCGTTTGCAGCTTACAACTAAATATCGAACAATCTAAACAATACTATATATCAAACATTCTCACATTTTATTTGAATTTGTGGTAATGTGTGGTGTTTGCAACTCACATCTAAATACTTGTAGGCGTAGGGGGCGGGGCACCATACATAATGTGATAAGCACATTATACATATGAGACATGGTTTAGATTATGAAGATCTAGCTAGAGCTAGAAATTTAATGTGATTTGAAATCAAAATAAAGTGGATTCAAAAAATCTAGTTCGAGTTCATATAGTACACATAGTTCATATGTAACTCGAGACTAATCATGTGGTGTGCTGTGAAGATAATACACAAACGATGGTTTAAGTTGACAATAATGATGATTGTAGATCTTATTAAAATAGAGAAACAAATTCAAATGCTTTGACTTTACAACAATCATTACTATAGATCTTATTCAAATAGAGAAATGAATTCAAATTTAGTTCATATAGAAGCGGTAGTATATACATTTGGAATGCACTAAAACGTTCATTTGAGTAGTAGGTTGCATGCATTATACACGTAGCGAAATATTTGAATTGAACATAACATGAATTCAAAGTTTTGAATGACATTTGTAGGGCGCATTGATTTGGTACAGTACACGTTAGGCTTGTCCGGAAATTTCAACCCGCGCCTTGTTAGCCCGAAATATTTAAGATATATCTTTGTCTCGTTGTGCTCCGACAAGTCCCTCCATCTCAACCCGCGCCTTGCTATTCCGAAATTACAACGCGAGCGAAAACACCCACCTCCTGTGAAATCCTGACACGCGAAATGCCCGTGGTACCCCTGAACCAAAAGAACCGCCTCAAATCGGTTGGGGTATTTTCATAACTTACCCCACATTTCGGATAAGCGCGTCTCTAAGCCAACTGCCATCCCATCCGCCCACCCATTCGTACACCGAGGCCACGAAAACCCGCGATGAAACCCCACACCCTGCTCCGTCCGCCACCCAGCCGGAGCCTCTTCCCCGACGATGTCGTCCACAACAACACCTCGATGTCCCTCATCCACCGTACCGGATGAGGATCCGTCATCCATCTCATCATCCCGACGGTTCAACCACCCCGTCCTCCACCTCCAAAGAGCTGCCCCGACGTTCCCCTCGTCTTTCGCGCCACCTCCATTCCCACACCGCCGTGTTCACCTGCACCACCAGAAGAGCATCATCATCACCGTTTCCTCGGATGAAGCTGCGGCCTAATCGGCGCCACCAAAGAGGTTGTACACTAATCGCCACATTTTCTTCTTGATTCGATCTCACGGTGCTGCCGGCACTTGGTCCCGAGCCGACACGTCGCGGCTCCATCCACGGCGGCGTCACCGGCCACTTCCTCCACGTCGTCGCTCCCTCGGCGGCGACGTCCACATCAGTAGGACCTGCTGCTGCTTTAGCTCTCGCTCGCGCTGCTGCTCTGCTCTTGCTCTCAGTCCCCTACCTGGTCTGCTCTTGCTATTGCTCTTGCTCGCGCTGCTGCTCTCGCTCTTGCTCTTGCTTGTGATGCTGCTCCGATTTAGCTACACTTCACTCCGATGCCGCCTGGGTGAAGGCAGAACCAGCCGCAGCAGGGAGGGGGGCTCGCCGGAGAGGTACCCCACTATCTATCTTAGGGTTCAGGATGCGGCGATGGTCGCCGCGGTGGCGGGGCGTTGGCGGGGCGGTGGCATGGGGATCGCCGGAGAAAAATTTCGGCACGGGGGGGCCTAGAGGGATGGCTGGGGCGGCGGTGGACCAGCGGTGGGGAGTGTTTTCGGGGCGGGCGGGGCGGTGCACCGCCAGCCACAGGTGGCGGGGGGCTGCTGTTTGGTCGGATCAGGGGGTGGAGGTTGAAGATGAACCGTAGGCCCTTGATTTTGTATCCACCGGCTGCAAAATCGACTGACCAGAGATGAAAAAGTCAGTCGACCGACGTGTAGCCTCACCTTGCTAGTGCGTTCAGTTTCGACAACAAAATTTAGTTTCGACAACAAAATTCAGTTTCGACAGCAAAATTCAGTTTCGACAGTTAAGTTTAGTTTCGACAGTTAAGTTCAGTTTCGACGGTTAAATTCAGTTTCGACAGTTAAGTTCAGAGATGAGCGGCTGATGTATTTTACATCTAGCACTTTGTGGTTATGTATTTTACGTCATGTATTGGAGATGCTATTAGAATTCCACTCAGGTTAACGTTGTTCATTGTCTCTCTTGTCCTGCTTTAGCCTCGGCATCGTACAACTCACCGGAACTGCTCCAATGACGAAACCCTCCATCACGTCGGACCAATACCTCGGGCTCCATCTCCAGACGCCTAAGATCTTCTTCCCCTCCTCCGACAGCCAAGTCAGCCGGAGCATCCTCACTGGCCAACCCAATCACGCTGAGATCGACATGGCTTCGCCAAAGAGGTTGTACACTTGTTGCATATCTTTTTTACTCTACATGTTATATATATTGTCCACTGAGCACATGGATTTGTTCCTTTAGTGTCTCCTTGAAAGAAAAAACGTAGGAATTTTAATTTTCACTTGTCCTCCTTTTCAAATTCCTATTCATGAAGCACAAGACTAAGAAATAGTAGCATAATAGCATTATAACCGTACATTTTCTTGTGGTTTGACTTAATCTCACCATGCTTCTTTGCATCCTGTGATCTTCCAATTGTTGTGAATAAAACACCCAGATTGGCAGAAATCCTGTGTTTTTAAATTCTATGTTTTGCACGTGCATTCCTATCCTATTCCTGTCTATTTCCTATCCCTGCATTGTTAGAATCCTCCAATTCAAATGAGCCCTTATAGAATTACTTATCTTACAGATAGTTGTCAAAGAAAACCTTGCGTGGTTTGTCCCGCTCCTGCTGCGTCGTCGTCCACCCCAGCTCAGCTGCTCCAACAACAGAAGGGTCCAGCACAGCAGGGATCCAGCCTCCAGACTGTCTTTCACCGCCTCAGATCTTCTTCCCCGCTGCTGACAGCCATGAAAACTGCACTACCATCATCAACCGAGCAGATGACCTCGAGGACTACACGGGTCCGCAAGAGAGGTCGCACTCTTTCGTGTCTGCTTACGTTATGCATCACTTAATATTACATGCTACTTTATCGTCCTGTTCACCGATTAGACTCCGAGTCAGCTCCAAACTAATGGTCAAACTTGAGTTTTTAAATGGTTGTGGGGTACATATCGGGGCCACTATCAATAGTATCTATCTACTATCTGGTTAATCTCCGGTGTCTACTATGAGTTTCATGTTGGGTGGGAAACAAACAGTAAAGAAGCCATTATCTGTATTTTTTAATTGAAGCCATTATCTGCCTGCTATTATTGGTTTTGGGTCTATCCACAGGTTGCTACCATCACTCTGGATTTCTGCATGCACTCCTTACATAATCTCACTATGTTTTATTCCTATGCATGACAATTATTGTAAACAATGGAACTGAACATGTAGAGCAAAAGAGACGAGCCTTGTGTGGCACTAAAATTTCATGCAGACGTCGCTCCATGGTAGGCGCAAAGGCAGCCCCCCTCCATGCATTTCGGATTGTAATCGAGAGGAAGATATCTGTTCTGAGGGGGATTCAGAAGGAGAAGACAACTCCTATTTACCCCCTGAGGTCTTCGCTCTAACTTGGCATGCTGATGTTGGTTATATCATGCATATGGTGTCTTGCATTGCTTACTTTATACATCAAGTATGTCATCTGCTTAGTTTAGACATCCTTTGTGTGAATGCCATCTGTTTAGTTTATTCATCGTTTATGTGAATTATGCAACGCCATCTTGTTTAGCCATGCATCATATATGTGAAATTTTGCAATGCCATCCTGCTTAGCCAGTCATCTTATATGTAAATTATATCAGGCCATCCTTTTTTTTCGTTACATATTACATTTGTCAACAATGTTATTACATTCAACTGCTCTTCGTGTGCATCAGCCATTTGACACGGTGATGGCAAATTCTGGAGTGAAAACAAGGTCTTCAGAGCAGACTATGCTATCTGACGAAGCGCATATCTCGCTGGTTACGGATAGCTCCTCAGAGGAGGATTCAGAGATACATGACCAGTCATACCCCCCCCCCCCGAGGTGTATGCTCTAACTTGGCAGGGTTATGTTGCTCATATCGTGTGTATGGTGTCTCGCATTGCTATGTCATTTGATTAGTTTAGACATGCTTTGTGTGAATGCCACCTGTTCAGTGTCTAGTTACCATATATGTGAATTATGCATTGCCATCTTGTTGCAAGACATTATATATGTGAATTATACAATGCTATCTTGTTTCAAAGGCATTATATATGTGAATTATGCAATGCCATTGTCACATCCCTAGCTCTGACCTGTCCTGTGCTTGCTTCCATCTGTGCATCATGTTTAAATTTTTGAAACTTGAACTGAGGAATTTTGGAAGCCTCAAAAACCCTAAATAAAAGAGGGGCAAAAACCCTAGAAATCTCATTCATTGCTCCAAAATGCTCTTCTTATATGTTTGATAATTTTTTGGTAAGGATTCTGGTCCCAACCAAAATATTGAACATTTTTAAGGATTTATTTTTGGGACTTTGGATTTAATTCATTAGCTATTTGAATTTGAATTATATTCATATAATTAGAATATAATTTCAAATACCCCTGAAATATTTTATAAGCTTTTGGAAAAGTCCATCTAGCAATATAAAATATTCAGAGGAGTTTTTGGCATTGTTTGAATTATTTTAAATTCAAAACAGTGGAAAAATAAATTAAATAAAACAAAACAGAAAAAAAAAAACAGAGCAGAAAATCTACCTGGGCCACTTACCCGCATCCTACCTGGCGCCACCAACCGGCCCAGCCGGCCCAGCCCGCCACCTCTACTCCCCCCCCTGTCGTCTTCCTCTTGCCAGTGGGAGCAGCTGCGTGCTCGCACGCGCGCGGCCGAGGAGGCCACCTCCTCCCTGCCTGGCTGC